>NC_030432.2:9978394-10278394 GCF_001660625.3 Ictalurus punctatus | reverse complement strand
ACCTGTTAAGTTCTGTCGGTGGAAGGTTCAGGAATAAAAAGCTCTATGGCACCAATACATAGCCAGAAAATTATTGTACACATATATTACTGTGCAAAGAGCTTAGGCACCCTATTTTTTAGTACAAACTTTGTTATAGATTTTTATTTTATGACTTCTACATTATTGAGTCAGTACAAAAACATTTGATTCCCAAACATTAGTTTTCCAGCACAAAATTAAATGTTTCAGAAAAAAATGTTTGTATGTCAGTAAAGAAAGCAGCATATTAAGTAAGAGACCACTTTTCAGACAAAAAAAAAACACAATGAAGGCTGCTGGGTTTTGCTGCAAAAATAAGAAGCAAGTGCGACAGTCAAAGTCTCCAGAAGAACCGTGACTAGTTCCATATGTTTCAATAAAGCCAGATGACCGACAGCAGCTTAATAAAGTTGAGGAATGTGTAAAAGACATTAGACGTTGGATGCTTATTAACTTCCTCTGACATAATTCTGATAAGACAGATGTACTAGGACCATGTGTAGCTAGAAGTAAGCTTTCTGATCTCATTGTAACTCTGGATGGACTTTCTGTTTTGTCATATATAGCAGTAAAAGACCTTGGTGTGATTATTGACTCCAGTCCATCATTTGACGCTCATGTAGATAATATTACTAGGATAGCCTTCTTTCATCTCAGAAATATTTCTAAGATAAGAAATGTATTGTCACTACATGATGCAGAAATTTTAGTTCATGCTTTCGTCACCTCTAGACTAGATTACTGTAATGCCATACTGTCTGGATGTTCCAGTAGCATAAAGAATCTCGAGTTAGTCCAGAATGCAGTTGCTAGAGTCCTAACTAGAACCAGAAGATACGACCACATCACCCTGATCTTATCAACACTGCATTGGCTCCCAGTGAAATCACGCATTAATTATAAAATACTATTATTAACTTATAAAGCACTAAATACTCTCACGCCACAGTATCTAAGCAACCTTTTGGTTTTCTATGATCCACCACGCCTACTTAGATCAAAAGATGTAGGCTTGTTGGTACCTCGAATAGCGAAGGCAGCAGCGGGGGAAAGAGTTTTCTCTTATAGAGCCCCACAGTTATGGAATAGCCTTCCAATTAATGTTCGGGACTCAGACACAGTCTCAGTGTTTAAGTCTAGGCTTAAAACGTATTTGTTTACTCAAGCCTACCATGACTAGACTTTTTTGTTATGCTAAGCACAGTCCTAATAATCTCTTCTCTCCCTCTCTCCTTCTGTCAAGCCACACACGATTTTATGGAGATACTAGAGATCCTGATCCATTCGGCTCTCCGTTCCAACCTCTGGATGGAGCTCTCATTTACTCCAATTCCAGATTGCTGGGACTACAGTTGCTTCTAAGGCCAAACAGACTTCATTTTACACTATCTGTTGTTACCCAGATGAGGATGGGTTCCCTTCTGAGTCTGGTTCCTCTCAAGGTTTCTTCCTCTTAACACCTCGGGAGTTTTTCCTTGCCACCGCCACCATCTGCTTGCTCAATTGGGATAAATTTGCACATTTAAAATCTGTATCCTGTGTTTATATGTTTTTGTAAAGCTGCTTTGAGACAATGACCATTGTAAAAAGCACTTTACAAATAAAATTGAAGTTCTGCAAGATGCTCAATAAAACTTACAGCTCATTTCCTTATCAAACTACACTCATTGTACCTGAGACTTCTATTTTTATTTATTTTAAAAAAAAATTGGGGGGAGGGGGGGGTGTCATCACATCAAATACTGACTTTATTTCATTTATTAAGGTTTACTGCTCTTTATAGTATTTTTTTTTTAAATAATGTAGATGCATTTAATTTCATTATTTTGAAGGCATATTTGCTCTACAGCATTTCTTTGTATGTGCCTAAGACTGTTGTACAGTACTGTACTTTATATACATAACTTTTGAACAGTTGGATTATGTTCATAAAATAAATTTGCACTGAGGAGGAAGTTATTTTGCAGTTAAATGGGGCCTGGAAGTTTGATAACCACTAGTGTAAACCACCTTAAATTTGAAGTATGGCATTTTGCTGCCCTAAATGCAGAAGTGCAATGCACTTAGCACCTGTGTCAGTGCGAAGGAAGTACCCCACAAAAACAACCTACAGTACTGGGAATCTCCATGTCTGTGTTTGAAATCATTCACTTGCTCCATAATAAAATGCCTAGTGACCAGCAGAGGGCGCTAAAGCACGCTATAAATATTACCGAGGTACTACCGCCATCTTGTGGTAAATTTCCATTTAAATAAAAAATGTACTTTTTTAAAACGATATTATTCTTTACACGTTAATTTGTTTACATTTGAAGGACAATTGCTTCAGATTTTGTTTTCCAGGCGATATGTGTGTAATGAAAAATGAAAGTGGTGCTGAATTTGGTGGTTATACCATCTTCCAGAAAGTTCTTAAATGGCACACTAGCGTGCTAAATAGTATATCAGGATTGTACGCCACTTATTTCACCACCTGTTTCGACAAGTCATTTGGTTTAATATGATGCAGTTGAGGGTGTAGTCCATGATGCTAAATGCTCAGGGACCAATCGTTTTGTCCTCGTACAGCTGCCGAGGTAACGCTGTTTCCGGGCAGAGGAGCTTGAACTACTGGAAAATAACCACGCATGCGCATTTCATACATCGACTCCACTGTGTGTGTGTGTGTGTGTGTGTGTGTGTGTGTGTGACCAACTAGTCTAAAATAAAAAGTTATATGTGCTGATAGAGATTTTAGGCGTTTAGGCTGTCTCTAGTTTAAATGAGATGCTGTTTTAGAGTTTAATGTAGGTGGATATTTACATTACCTTCAAAAGGACTTGTTGCATATTTGTGCATATAAAACCCAGTCCTGAGGTAATTCTGAATTAATGCTGAAACCAGTGGTTTAACATGACTCAGTCTGTTCATGGTCTTATTGCAAACATGGCCATTGGTGTCTTTCAATACTCGAGAGATTATGATGCACTCGAATAGAAGGCTGTCAGCATGCAAGCATCCAGACAAACAGTTGAGGATTTGACCAAGGCATGAAATCTAATACAGGGGCAACATCACCTCTCACATAGATGTCACAGATGCAAACATAAGTGAGGTAGGCCACCACGTTGGCCCCCATTTCGCCCCACCAGTGAGTCAGCGAGTATCAGGTTCGAGCCGTAGCACAGCTAGGTTTTGTAAACACACACTCAACGGTGACCTAATTGTTGTGACAGTCCAACAATTAGCAACAGGAGAGCTCAGGAGACATAAAGCGAAGGTGCACGCCAGAGTCACAAGAGACAATGAGTCATCAACATTACAACATAATGGTGGAAGATATTATGCAAGAGAAAAGATTATGCAAGCGAAATGGAAACAATGTTCTACAGCATGATTGGATGGATAATTATTTTGTAGACATGCTTAATCAAAGTCTATACATAGGTAAAAACAAGAATACTTATTTAAAAACTGCAAATTATTAAAGCACTAAGTGTCTGTGGAGTGTGACATGTCAAAAAAGTCAATGCTGAACATGGGGACCCCCAAAACATGCGAAAATTCAATTTTTTTGGCTTCTGGTAAAAAGAGTTCAACAGCTGTGACTTATCTGTAGGTAGATGCTTTAAAAAGTTATAAACTGCTTTTTTTATTTAAATAAACTCAGAATGATAAATACCCAACATTGATATTTAGTTATGCAAATATGAGATCGAGTGGGCTGTACAGTACAGAAAATTTTCCAGTGAAACTGTTTCAGACAAAAGTCCTTCATTAGCCATGCAAGCCACGAAGTTATATCAGTTATATCAGCCATTCACGTGAAACCAGCCTACAGGCCAAAGTCATATTAAGCAGCTCAAACTCAATCTTCCCTAGTCAGCTTGAAAGTTTCTTATCATGGGGAAGCCCCACATACATAAACATGACATTCCTGTGCATTGTGTGAAAAATAGTCTCATGAAAAGAGCCATTGTTAGCTGGTCTGTAGAAGTCACATGAGGTCACAGTGACAACAGCTGGACTTAACAACACACCGTCAGGCCAATCGACCCCTGACTCCATCAGTGCTGCTCCTCCCCATTTCCATAGTGCTCCCCAGACTGCAGCCACGTGTGAGATGATCCCACATGGTGACGATGAGATCATGCCTGTGCATCTGTAACCTAACACCTTCTTCCATATGCGTGATTGAAAGTGGCATCACTGTAAGTGGAAGGTGCACAAATCCCAAGTCACATCTTTAGAACCTTTTTTGTGTGCATGTGTGCTATTTGATATACATATGTTGTATACAGTCCTGAAGATATATTTCAAATAACCTTTCTCTTGATTAAACATGATCTTAAATTAATTTCTTCTTAGCATATGAGGAGGCATAATCAGATAATTATCCATTCAAAAATATTCAGATATTTTATTCATATTCATCCCAAAGGTGTATTTCTTGTTCACACTGTGAGTCTTTCCCCCTTCAGTTTCATAAAATGTCAAAACACGAATATTAACTGACCAAATTTATCATTGCTTACTTCAGCATTATTTGGATTTTTATTTTTGGCTCATCTGGCCATCACTATATCTGACATAGTGAAGTCTCACTATCTAACTGTGTCTGAAATCTATTTAAAGATGTATTTTAGCACCAAATGTAAATCGGGTTGTTTATTATGGCTGCCATTTTGTATTGTTTTTCTTTTTCATCCACGGGTTACTATGACAGCCCTCATGTCCGTTGGCTGAATTTGCATGAAATCTGACAGACTTACACTTCGTCTTTTCACATGTTAATTTAATCTTTATATTTATGCTCATTTAAAAAATCAACACATTTTAGTATACACATTCTTTTTCATAAATATAAAATAACATTTTGGCTTTTTTTTTTATTATTATTGTGTAGTGCACTTCCAAGAAACATCATCTTTAAGAACTGTACTGTAGAAGTATAAACACTTCCTCTGAATATCTAGTTTTGGACAAAACACTAATGGGTTCTAATTAGTATTAATATGAAGGCTTTTCTTGCTAACCCTTGCTGAAACTTGTTTCTATTTCCCATATAAACAAACCACTTAATGGAGTTTTGTCAAAACTTTACATGTTGTATCCACAAAATAAGGATATACAAAATCATTAAGGAATTAACACGACCGGGGCATGCCATTATAAGAAAATAATCTATGATGGATTGGTGTAATGCCTGAAGCAAAGCAGATTATTTTTTCCTAAAACAACAAACATTTTAGTCCTCTTATATGACAATGATTTGCAAACAATTACAATTTATTTTATTACTGAATGACACATCGTGGCTATAAAGAGTTCTCTCAGCAGCCTCTCTTTTCCTCTCTCTTGAAGTTAAAAAGCAAAAAAAAAAAAAAATGCAGTTTGTCAATAACAAAACATTTTAAGATTTTAATATTTAATTTTAGATTACGTTTGACATACAAGTCCCTTACCTTTCACAGCTGTTACTATAGAAAGAAATGTTAATTGATATAAACTTTCAATTTCACTTACAGCCAGAACTACTGCTGCAATAACAGAACAGCTTCTGACCACTCAAATTTGAGAAGTCAACAATGCTGTGGTATAAACCAAAACCAAAACAATACCAGGGGATTACATTTATTACTGCTGGCATGCAGGCAAGGATATACCTCGACACAGCAGAAGAGATAACAGCTTAATGTAGTTATAACAGAAAAACAATTGTAAAGTATGATATCGTTTGTAAAGTTTTGTGTTTGTGGCCAATGTAAACATTTGGGAATGAAACTGACACTGACGTTGAATGTTGCTGAAATCAGCCTGAGTATCGTATCCTCACAGTATACAATAAGATAAAAAAATCCACCACGCCTACTTAGATCAAAAAGTGCAGGCTACTTGTTGGTACCTTGAATAGTGAAGGTTACAGCAGGTGGAAGATCTTTCTCTTACAAAGCTCTGCAGTTATGGAACAGCCTTCCAATTAATGTTCGGGACTCAGACACAGTCTCTGTGTTTAAGTATAAGCTGAAAAAATTTGCTTACTCAAACTTAGAATGAATAGACTTTCTTTTACACAAAGTACCCATCACAGGCTAGTAAGCATACCTAACTATGTCTTCCTCTCTTTACCTCCCTCTCCCTCTCGTCTTCTGTCGAGCCACACGATTTTATGGAGATGACAGTGATCCTGACCCTTTCTGCTCTCCAGACCTGCCTGATCCTTCCTGATGCCCTACCTCTGGATGGAGCTCTCATCAACTGGAGGTTACAGCCTGGAAATTGCTTAGGGTTGTATCACTTGAACTACCATGGAAATGGTTTTGGACCTCAGTTCCACATGGACATTCTCGCTGTGGTTGCTGAGACTACGGTTGCTGCTGTGGCCTTAGGACTGCAATTACCACATGCAGTTTTGCACTCAAGTCTCCTTTAGTGAACAGTGGACTATTTCAACAAACAGACTTCATATAAAAACCATGAACTTTCTTTTACATTCACACTATCCGTTGTTACCCAGATGAGGATAGGTTCCCTTCTGAGTCTGGTTCCTCTCAAGGTTCCTTCCTCATATCATCCTGGAGATTTTTTCCTTGCCACCGTCGCCACCGGGTTGCTTAATTGGGATAAATTCACACACTTAAAATTTGTATTGTATGTTTATATGTGTCTATAAAGCTGCTTTGAGACAACGTCCATTGTTAAAAGCACTATACAAATAAAATAAAATTGAAATGCATAAAAAATAAACAATAAAATCAGTAAAATAAACAATGAAAAATAAACATAACTATCTGATAACTAAAAGACTACCAGGTCTGTGTGAACCGGTTCAATTGTTAATCTGAAAAGTTAAGCATTAATTGCCCACTTGTTATAAAATAATTAGTGTTTGCATGTTTTCACAAATATAAAGCCTTTTGTTAAGTAAAATACATTTGCACTGACTGCTGCATAACATTTGAAACATGAGCTAAAACCAAGTCCACCGCTGCATGATATGCATGTTCTACTCGAAATTGTTTTCAACATGTTTGTCTTTCACCACCCTCCAATTAGTTTATGGGGAGAGACAGCTGCTGTCCTGTGCTACCTCACTCACCCCTGACAGCCACTGTTTAGTAGCCACTTATGGTGACAGCAATGACTGCTAATTTGTTAAACTAGAGGCGAGATGGCTATAGTCCTGGAGATGAAGTTTACAGATACCAGGTCAGATAATGGATGATGTCATTGTGACAGACTAATTCAGTGTATAGAGAAACACATGGACTCATTCAGCTTTGGTCACGAGTATACACAAACCCTCTTAAGTACAAAAACACACCATGTGATTTCCTTTGTCTGTATTCTCTTGTCTGTTATTCTAGTAAATGTAAAAGTATATCAGGGTCACATATTTGATCTTGACAGTAATGTAAGATGTTATTGAACAAGTACATTGTTCGAGCTAATCCTCTGTCACAGCCTAAATGACTCATAACAATACAAGACCGAATACAAGAAATTTCAAGTACCTGAGAGTAAGATCACTTGACTGACCATGTTTACCTCACTAAGGACTCCTACTCAGTACTTACTTTTCCAGCACACTTTTTTCCATCATGTTCTAGTTTACAACTAGCAGCCCTGACTTAACATTAACATCATAATCAACAACAACAACAACAATAATAACAACAATAATAATAATATGATGGTTTTTCATCCTCTTCTTGTTATTATTATTATTATTGTTGTTGTTGTTGTTGTTGTTGCTGTTACTACTTTACAAAAGGTAACACAAGTTACACAAAACATTTACACAACATTTTAAACCATGCATTTCAGCTTGAATGGGTCAGTCCTCTTGCACCAATTGCTTCGTCCCATGATCTGCCAGTTGTGTACTTGCAGTATGCTTGCACAAATGTTTAATGTTTGCATGATGGTTGCAATCTTTACTGTTTTCCCAAAGTGTATTCGATTTACATGCTGCTACTGCACACTCCGATTTGAGGATAATTATGAGCAGTAAAAAGAAACAAAAGTTAACTGGCATCAGTTTTTTGATGTTTAAGGGTCACTAAGGGCCAAAAAAAAAGAGAGAGAGAGAGAGTTTTTAAAAATATTAATTTGTTGAAAAATGTCAAGTCAGGTGGGTTTTTATTGTCATTCCTCTTTATAGCTTGTATATATTGGAACAAAATGTTTCTCCAGGATCATGGTGCAACACATAACAGTACGCAAGATTACATAAAGTGCAAATACACAACAGTGTGAAACGAGTGCAAGACATTAAATACACAGAACAGAACAATACATACACATGACAAAAAATACGCAGAACAATAAATATGCAGAACATGGGCTGTAAACTGTAAAGTATTGCTAGGGTAGCAGCAATAGGCTTAGTGTTCCATATATCCACAGCGTTTTAACCAATAAGCTTTGTCATCATGCAATGGTTTCTATGCAAGGGATACTAAATAAACAAAAAACCACCAAGAACAAAAAACATTTAATGACCTTTGTTATTTACATGATCATATAAGACTTGCCATGAAGATATACCCATGTTGCCCTTCACAGGGTGAGCATGGTTCTTCGCCCAGACATGTACCTGTGTGGGGATTCCCCCATGGTAAAGAAAGCTTCTCTACTCTAATGCGTGGGTGTGAAGCTCCTCTGAAGCCCAGCTGCCAATTCCAGCCCATTAGATTTTAATGAGACACAATGACCACACTGACAGGGGACACACACTACAGGGCAAAAGCACCAGTGATGGGGAATTTCCCCTGCTCTCTAATAATTAGCATAATCCGATGAATATATAACATTATTAATGTTTAATTAGGTCTTTTCAATTAGCTGATTGCAGTAACCTAGCCAAAATAAAATGCAAAAAGTTTATTTTGGTTTTGATTTAAAAAAATTATCCTCATAAGCAAAACATAAAACCTGAAGACAATGAATATGTATTATTCAAAGTCTGTTTAGAAAGAGGACTAAGGGATGCACTAGGACTGCAGCATTTAGTCTGTTCAAATCCTGTCCTTATTTAATAACACACAGCCTAATGCCTGCACTGAGGACCCAGTCATTAACTGGTGTCTGAAAGGAAATTCATTTAGCTAATTCTCGAGTAATTTATAACGTCATTCTTCAACCATAACCAGCTTTGTGGTAAACCTACTATGATGTAAGGCTGAATTTTCTAAAGTGATCCAGATACACCTTCTTTTAGCAGGGTTTCCATGGCATAATAATTATTTTCACAGCCCAGGGAGGAAATATAAATCTGAAATAGCATCTATATTTTGTGTGGCTAATTAGGATATAAATAAATTAATTGTAGACTAGTATAATTTAAGAACAGGTTTAGAGTACAACCTTTCTAAATAGGATGTAAATATCTGAAATCACCTGCATGTCCACCCATTTCCTTTATGACTGCCTCTAGCCTCTTTCATATCTTCTCAGCAGCTTTTGGATCCTCTCAGTTGTAATATTCACCCTTCATTCTTCCTGATATATCTGCCATAGCTTTGATAGATTGCTTAGCCCATTCTTCTTAACATATCTGGTATTAATCTACCAGATGTCATACAGTGCCTTTTACAAATCAGGTCTGAAGACAGAGAAAGATTTAGTTTTAGTTTTATGTTGTTGTTTTTTTAACTTGTGCGGTCTGTCAGTGCAGTCTGTGTGGAGTTTCACATTTTTGTATTGGTTTCCGCCAGGTTCTCTGGTTTAGTACCAAAAACATGCCTGTAGGTGAAGTGGCTATGCTAAATTAGCACGTTTGCCTCACACCTGCAGGGTTGGTTGGGGGGGGGGTGCCCTGTGTGTGCAGCTCTTGCATCCCCTTGAATCCCCTGCTTGAATCCCCCCCCCCCCCCAAAACACACTTATTTCACAACACAAAAGTGTGCTGGTTTTAATAAACACTCATTCAGGGTCTCATTACAATCTGAGAGAGATCAGTTAAACGTTTGCATAAAGTTTGAGGTTTCCTTATTTAACTGCATTTTTTTGGTCTTTGGCAATACTAGTGATGAAACTGTAATGAAACATAATCAACTGCTGTTCAAAAACTTTTTTTGTCAGATACAAGACACAACAACCTGAAAGAAAAGGTCAAAAGTTGCTTTTGTACATTGTTTTGTTTACTTATCGACTCCAAATCTAATCCCGCCTCGTTTGTTAGGATTGGCTCGTTAAACGCAGCCCTCTAGTTCGTCGGTGTTACCGTCAAGATGAACTTCCCAGCCAATGCTTGTACAGGAGGCGGGATTTGTGCGCCCATGGGCGGGAAACTGACAGCGTGCTGTGCGGGATGGTGTTGATGGTGTGACGAGCATGTCGGGACTTGTTACGGAACACGCAGAAAAGAGGGCGTCGCCAAAGAGAGCACTTCGCGGGAGTGAGCGCGAGCGGCTGTCATTATTGAAGCTCGCGTCTTCTGCACTGACACACGGCACAGTGTCAACAAGAGCCACTTATTCTCTCTCTCTCTCTTTCTCTCTCTCTCTCTCACACACACACACAGGCATGGAGGAATATTAACCCGTCACGCACCATGAACGGATTTACACTGTAACTCGAGCAAACCGCGAGAAACTAAGAACAGGAATAAGGTTTATGTGGCGCGGAAAACCCGAGCACGCCAGTTATTGACCAAGAAAAAAAAACCCACACCAACAACACGCCACAACCGAACACTGGACTAATATCTACACATTACCCAACTACTGTTTCACAGGTAAGAGTGACGATGGTGATTTATTTGCAAGGAATATCTTTGTAGCGCAGTCCTCATGTGTCACTTGAGTGAAGTTAGAGCTCACTAGTTTATTCGTGTTTTGATCTTGTTGGGGCGGTGGGTGTGTCACACACTCTAGTGATCCAGTCTCAGTAAGAAAGTGAAAAAAAAACTCACTGGAAGATGTCAAGTCATGACTGGATACAATATTCATATAAACGGGACAGTTATTAGAGTGTTTATGCCTCTAACAGGGCGTAAAGTGGCCCTGTATTATATTATTGCCATTGCATGCAGTGGCTCCTTCTGTCACGGACGCACGCGCTCAAGGCACGCGCTCGATCAATCAACAAACCCGATCACGCCGTTAACGTGTTTCAAAATCACCCCGAAGGCTTCGTTGTATTGCTAAGTGTAAATTAGTTTCCAGCATGTTTCATCACTCGCTCAGTCCGTCTACTTTGTATAATAACCATGCTGTACTTTTCCATCGCTTCATATTTTCCATATCGGGCAATCAAGCCAAGCGAAACGCTGATAACAATCTCAAGCAGTGTTGCAACTTGGAAATGTCTTATTGCAGATTTCATGTACAAGTGTCAAATGGATCCGTGCTTTTTTTCTTAATAGTTCATGCGTGTGTAAACGTGTTGTGCCGGAGCCGAGAAAGCGCGCGCGGTTGTGATTACCGCTACATGCACGGATTTGTTTACAAACAAGCCGGCGCGCCGCTCGCGCTCGCCCCCTAGCGGTCACTCTGAACTGGCCTGCAGCCAATAGGGGGGAAGCACGATGTTTCAGAATAAATTGACGGTGTTCATTGCTTGAGAATGTTTTAAATTTAATATTCAGTTGTCTAATAGAGAAATGGTGAGTGAAATTTTTCTTACTTTGTTTGACAATTCAATTCAATACGTGTGTGTTTTTTTTTATGAAAATGAAAAGTAGGGATATTACAGATGACTCCTTTCCTCTAATGTAAATGTAATGTTTTTAAATCTGCTTAGTTACATCTTGATTTTTCTTTTTGTATTGCCAGAAGAACCCAAAATAATATCTCCTGAAAACAATAAAAGTTTTGAAAGATGTTGGAGATTGTGATAATGTATTACTCTTTATAATTCTGCATAATTTATGTACTTGGACATTTTGCAACCACCATTTTACTCAACACAAAACAACACATTGTAATGTTAAGTCGTGCATTTTGCTTTTGAGTATTATACACATTATACAGACTAAATCTAGACATATATTTTTAAATGAAATGACCCCACAAGACTGAATTTGTTCCTTCATCTTTGATATAGCCGAGTGTTTACTGAGGGAACATGCATAAAAGATCCACAGCATTGTCTTTAATAGGATTCGCAACTAAGTTTTTTTCCCCCCACACACTACAGACACTTTTTGTCATGGCCCGGCCACAGCCGGA
This sequence comes from Ictalurus punctatus, assembly GCF_001660625.3. Lineage (NCBI taxonomy): Eukaryota > Metazoa > Chordata > Actinopteri > Siluriformes > Ictaluridae > Ictalurus > Ictalurus punctatus. The sequence continues at coordinate 10,266,218 of NC_030432.2, read as the reverse complement.
CAGTAGGGTGGACGGTCAGAGCCCTGCGCAGCCACAGACCTGCAGAATGGAGGTGCTGCGTCGGGATGCCTGGCCCAGCGGAGGTACACTGCAGTCCAGACGATGCAGGACTGTGGCTACTCAGACCAGCACTGTAACAGCACCCGTTATCTCTACACAGGACACTGTGAGCATTGCCAGTTCCCCCCAACAGGAAGGTCCACTCAGAGATAGCTCAGGTATCTTCGCCTTTAATCATATACACTTCACCTGCAAGTTATCTGTACATGTGGCTATGTATGTATGCTTTACAGTGTGCTTGACAGATTGTTTGACAAGCATTACTAAAATCCAGAAGAAAAAAAAACATTTCGGGTACTAGCAACAATAACCGTGGTTCATGGTCGAGATTCCAGGAAGTGCTTTTTGCCCCTCTGTGGCCATGAGTTAGAAAAAAGGACATGTTGCAACTTGCCCTGGGCAAGTGTCTTCCTGCTGAGCACAACCCAGCACACAGTATCAGAATGCCTGCGCTGCACTGAGCAGCGTCCTTGCAGTGTTTTGGTCCCGCAGTCGTTGTTCACTGTATCTTTCCAAAATTTCCACACATCGTCATTGCTATCGTATCCTCAGCTGAACCCTTTTGGTGCTGCTTTTTTGGCACCTCCTTTATGAAAGCTGCAGGCTTTTGGCCTGCCTTCTCCAACACACACACACACTCACACTGTCCATCCAATCACCGCCCGGCCCTTGTTCCTGTCCACCAATGGCTGCATTTCTTCACAGGCTGCATGGGCTTACAGTTACCCTGGCAACAAGCCAGAATACCACGGCTCTCCCAGTGTTGCTCGCTCTGTTCAGTCACCTGCTTGAAGGATTAGCAGAGCTCAGCCCCACACACATGCATTTCCTCATAATGTGGAGCTATTTGTGCATGCTAGTAGCGAAAATAAAGGCTTTTAACTATAAATCTTTAAGTAAGGCATCGCCCTTGATGTGTAGTTACTGTTTTATAATGTAATTATTACCATTGAAAGACTCACATTCTTGCTTTCTAGGCTTGGATTAAGCAGATTATGAGATTATATGTAAACCTTAAATGAGAAAAATGAAGTGTCCTGAAGCAACTGTTGAAATTCTTTGACTAGGGAGAAGATTGATGGAGGTTTGAGGGGTTACTTTTTGGCAAAGATTAAAGATGTGCGATGGGTTGATTATGAATCTGGCATGCTCATTCAAGATGTTCATCTCCATGATTGTCAGTTTTTTGCTTGTTTATTTGGGCCAGCAAAGTCCTTCCAGTTTCCTTAAAAGATAATGTGTTTACATAGGATAAATGTTTGATGGAATGCTGATGTTAAAGTTTCAGTAATCAAAGAACGAGGAGGCTTGTTCATATCTACAAATTTCTCTCTGCTTTTTATGGAATGAGATGGACCTCTCTGACAGTGAATTTTTTTTCTGTATCTCCTTCAGGAACCGGGCAGGAGAGGTTGTATCCCAACAGGAGGCAGCAGCCCTTGCCCGATCTCCTTCCTGAGAGCAGTAGCTCCTCGGCACAATCAAGCCGCCGAGGATCTGCGGTTGATGAGGAGTCCATGGAGGAGGAACAAGTGGTGGGGAGAGTGGCCATCCAGCTGAGAACCATAGGAGATGAGATGAACGCTGTTTACTTTCAGAGAATGGTGAGGAACCAGTTTGTGTGATATAGCTGTGCTTGTGTATAGTCCAACCCCAGCCTTCTTTTGTGTAACGGTGATTGGTGCAACGTGTGTCAGTGACAATGTTTGTGAAAATGTGCAAGTGTCTGTGTGCACGTAGCCTCCAGTGGCTTTTCTAGTAAATGGATCAATGTGGTATTCACCATGGCTAGTGTTGTGACTGGAGTCAGATTTCCTGTAGTGGTTGAACCTGATGCCTTCCCTCTCGTTTGTGCACCCGCTCTCTCTTGTTCTCGCTTTCTCCCCTCCCTCCCTCCCGCTCGCTCTCTCTCTCTCTCTCTCTCTCTCTCTCTCCCCCTCTCCCTCTCCTTCCTTCCTGCCTCTGTCTTTCTGCTGCTCTCGATCTCCCTGCCGTATCGCGTGAGGAGTCAGCCCGTGGAGCAGGCAGGGAGTAAACACAGTCTAATCTCTCCCTCCCCCATGCAAACCAACTCCCCCTCCTCCCTTCTCCTCGCCTCTCAGACAAACACACATGATGTCACCTCACTATTCCAGCACTCACTGAGTCTGAGTGCTCCAGCCTACACACCCTTGTATGTACACACACAGAAATACACAAACATACCCAGTAGTCACACACTGACACACGTACACTGACACACTTGTCATATTCACAATCATGTACCTAGACAGTGCACTGTAGACATTTTTTTTTTTAACACTTTCAGTTGCACTGTCACACAATCACAGAAACAGTCAGTTACTTGTACAAATGTAACACACAATAAACTGGTATGTCACGTGGCTGAACCTCCTGTTTTGGGAATCACGCGCACAGCTTGTTTTGTTGCTCCGCTAAACTCTGTGATACCAGGATGCTTTTACGGTACACAACGCAAGTGTTGTTTACTCAGGACCAGTCGAGAATTTATAGGTACTTCCTCAAGCAGTGGAACAACTTGACTGGATGTGGGTGTGTATGTATAGGGGTAGAAATGTATATGTAGAATGCACTGCTTGTTTCCTTTCACTCTCCTAGGTACTTTCTCAAGCAGTGGCACAACAACTTGGCTGGATGTGGGTGTGTATGTATAGGGGGTAGAAATGTATATGTAGAACGTACCTCTTGTCTCCTTTCACTCTCACTACTCTGTAACTTCTGTCTTGTTCAGAATGTTTTCTTTTGCTCACTCACACACCAATATATCTTAACCTGTCTAATCACTACAACTAAAGATATACATACAGGGAAGCACTCTTAAGAACTGGAGAAACACTTGTTACAGTATATTACACAAATGAAATATAATATGCATACAATTCAGTTCAATTCAGTTTTATTTGTATAGCACTTTTTAACAATTTGTCCCAAAGCTGCTTTAGAGAGATATATAAATTCAGGATATAGATGTTAAATGTATGTTTTTTGCTAATGAGCAGGCGAGAGGCGACAGTGGCAAGGAAAAACTCCCTGAGACACTATGAGGAAGAAACCTTGAGAGGAACCATACTCAAAAGGGAACCCATCCTCATCATAGCAATTGTAATCCTAGCCATCATGGTAAATGGTCTGCACTTATATAGCGCCTTTTTAACCTTAGTGGTTCTAAGCGCTTTACACTGTGTCTCATTCACCCATTCTCACACACACACATACACACCAATGACAATCATGCAAGGCACCTGCCATTGGGAGCAACTTGGGGTTCAGTGTCTTGCCCAAGGACACTTCGGTATGTGGAGTTATATGGCCCAGGAATCAAACTACCAACCCTGTGATTAGTGGACAACTCGCTCTACCACCTTAGCCACAGCCGCCCCAAACATATGAATTGAGGTCCAAAGCCATCTTATGGTTTTTAAGTGGTACCATCCTCAGTAATCTCAATCATCTTTAGGCTGCATCATGTCGTGCCATCCTCAGCAGCAGCATGTGACTTCAAATTGATGAGAACTCCAACTAGAAGTAGGGCATCAGGATGGGTCAGGCAGGTCCGGGGAGCAGAAAGGTACAAAAAACTCAGCATGGTTCTTACTCTGGCATGGTCTATAAAATAAATATACAATAATGTCCTTCTATGGAGGACCTTTGACCCTATTTTATGTTTGATATAAATATTTTCCCAGGATTAGGTGGGGGCATTAAAGTGACTTTCTTATAATTTACTGAAAATTCATTGCAGTGATCTTGTAAAAGCATACTCTTTAGTAGGTGCATCTGTATGGTCATTTCTTCTGGTCTTATTGTTGCTTCCTGTAAAGTCCTACACTCATACACAAAACAAAGCACAGAAAGGAAGTGCACTAAATCAAAGCGACACCAGTTGTTAAGGTAAATATAGTACCAGAATTATTAGTAATTCGTGTTTGTGTTACTGGAACATAAAAAAAAGTAATTATTGTAGTTGATTTAGACATCAGTGCTACCTAGAACAAAAAAAACAACAATGTTTTTATTATATTATTGAAATTATTATATATATTAATATTATATTATATGTGAAATGTCATATTACTTTGCAGTTTTCTCACACTCCAGTTGCACAAGTCATTATTAATGAAAATTCACATCAAAGCGGCTTACAGTTTTAGCTTGCTCATAATGCGTAGAGATTAGAGGTCGACCATTGTAGAATCTGTAGCTTGGAGAATTAATGAGTATGTGCTTGTTTACTAACTGCAGAGCAGTTAACATTATAATGATAGGGTGGACACTGTTGTGGCAACTGGGCTGTAGTAATAGTTCATGACCTGTTGTGTCATGTTAACTGTCTGCTACTCCTGTGTTCTCACATAACCCCTGTGCTGGCCGGTTACTGTATAATTACTTACACACTGCATACTTCTCTTCACCCTCTCTACATGCCCTAGTGATTTCAGTGCCACTTTTCAGGGACTATAGAAGTGATCTGTCAGTTATTCACTAACTCTCTGAGTTCTCATCACTCCTCTCTGAGAGTTATTTTTAGATGATGACTCACAGCAGTTGTTGAATAGCATCTCACCAGTCTGTTGTTGCAGACATTGTCTGGCAGGGACTACTTCGCAGGAACGCGCGTCTGGTACTTAGACACACATGATCGCTTTCTCTTTGTTGCTGGGTCATTCTTTCATGTGTGTGAGCACACACACGTATATGGACATCACAGATTTTTTTTTTTACACATCACTGTTTTCTTTGGCTAGTGAAGTTTATGTGATTGTCAAGTACTAGTTTGTTGTGTCTAGCTGTCACTCAAGTAGAGAGATGTTTTGTCTACAGTAACATAATTATAAATCGCTTTGTAAATGATTCTACTTTTGAATTTATGCTGAGGCTTACAATCTTGATCAAGCACACTGTAATGAGATGCGAACCATAAACCATGTTGTTATCAGACTCTAGCATGACCTCTAACTGTACATTACTTTCACTAATAGTGTCCAAGGTGTTTGTGTATTCTAACATCCACTCACGATCCCATTCTTTGTGTGTGTTTCAGAACGAGGGCGCGCAGTGGCAGAACTGGAGAGGCCTGTACCGCGGCCTGGTCGCCTTCCTGGCCGACACCATCAGCACCCTCTACCAGCTCAGATAAACGGACGGGTATTTGGCACTGCGGGGGGGCGCCGGCGCTCCCTAACACAGCCTCTAATCTACTGCACTGGCTCGGGGACATTTCTGCAGGCCCAGAATGCACTGTGGAGTTTTTTTTTGTTGGTTTTTTTGTTCCTGTGGAGAGTTCTCTTGTTTGTGTTGTTTCTCCATTGTATATGTTGTATATTAGGGGTTTTTTTGTCTCTTTTGGGAGGAGTTTCATGTAGCAAGTAAATGAAGTGTGTGTCGGAGTGGGGGCATGTTAAGGGGGAGAAATGCTTGTGCCTCTCTAGATCTGTGAAGCTGTGAAGCACAATCGGTTGGACGCTTGTTTCTATTTTTGGAAATTTCCTTTTATTTTTGACCAACCTGAAGGCCTGGGTACTCAGAGAATCTGTGAAGGGTCAACAGATGTGTCAAAAAAGTGTGTTTAGACAGTGGGCAATTCACTAATATAGATCATTCTTTTACTCTGAACCCTGTGTTTACATTAGCAAGAAACAGAGCAATAGGCGATTGATATTTTGGGGGGTTTTCAAGTACAATATAAAAAATACAGTAAACAAAGATAACATGGCAATATCTGTAAATGTATCAATTTTGGCATTTATCTACTATCTGTGATCAGAACTTAAAGAAGCCGAAAGCGTATGCCCATACAAGACGAACTGTAAGCGACATCAGCGCCTTTTGCTTTGCTAGTGTGAAAGCAGGGTCAACACACATCCATGACAAGCATTCAAAACCAAATGCCAAATTTCAGTCGATCTAGGTCTTCAGAATGCACTAATTGAAAGGATGAGTTGTACCTCAGACACTGAAATGCTGTATCTGGTCTTAGCTGCCTTACGGAGCAATACTGCACCACAGCACAGGGAAAAGGGCACTACTAAACGAGACTATCAAAATAAGAGACGTTCAGGTGACAGGGACAGGCAGGCCTTTCAATACCACACACTTCCTCTACAGCGAAACCAGTGTGGTGAATGTGCCTTACATCACCCTTTAAAATCGTACATGTGCTTGATTTAGCAGGGGCAGTCAATGAACGGTGTTTGGGGTGGGGTGGGGTGGGGTGGGTGGTGGGGTAAAGGGTCAGTGCCTTGGTGCTCCCACCTGTACGTACACTTTGGAACACGACATTCACCACTCATTTCAAAGCTTGATCACCTCCAATGGAGGCACTAGATTGAGGCCGGAAGCCATGTGGACCCACCAGTCTATAGGCTGTCCAAATGGCTGGGTAGCAGTGTTAATATTCGTAATGAACTTGTATGTAAATATTTTGGGAGAAAATGGCAACAGGCAAGAGATGGAAGGAACTGGCCGTTCTCATCCCGGTGTATCATGTATATTTTGGTGAAACTTTAAAATACTTAACAGTTCCTTGTTTTTTGTTTGGAAGCTGTATGTAAGTATGTATGTAGTTTTCTTGAACTTTGTATGGACCAATGCAGGGAGGTTAAACTTAAATCCAAGAATTATTTAAAATGTTCACAAAAGGATCTACATTTGGATATACGATTAATTTAGTTTGTAAACATGCCCCCATACACATATTACAAAAAAATCTATCATGAGAAACAGGTTAAGCTATTTATTTTCTGTCCTTTTCGATGCTTGGTCCTTCGTGAGGAGTAGGGATGAAACTGATGTATTTGGTTTAAAAACTATAAGCTGATGTTATAAGCTCAAGTTATTTTCATGAATTATTTGGAAGTTTGTTTTTTATATCCTATAAACAAGGCTTGTAAAGAGCAACCAGATTGAATGAGCATGGGGATAAAGTTTAGTTCTCTGGGAATTTTTGTTTTGTAATAAAACCTACTGTCCAAATGTCCAAACTCAAAAAAACTACAAAAGCAAAATTTATTTCTGCTGTAATTTAATTACTGGTCATGATTTTGCTGCAATAAGATTATGGAAGAAACTGAGCCAGACCTTTTTTACTTGAAGACAAACGTTTCAATATGTAGATTCGTTGTCTTGATGAATCTCTGGGGCCTTCAACTAGATTGCTTGCATGTTGCCATTGCTCCCACATGAAGTTCATAGGCATGTATCTAACAAACCACATATGCGATGTCTGTGGGTAAACCATGTGAAAACTTTGTTAGCACTCTCCTTTTTTGGTCCTTCTTTCACGTGGGTACTGTACTGTATTTCTGAGCATACTGAGTACCAGCGGTCTGTCTCATGACTGCCTGTCTTATGACTTCCTGTGTAAAGCAGTGGTGTATACCACTTCCTGTGGACAGTGTGTTTCTTCTTGTGGATAGGTGTATTCTCTGATGCACTCTCTTCCTGAGGGAAAGGCCTTAAGTGTGAACTGTGAACATCACACTACACTCAAGCTCATGTCAATCTCATTTTCTAGCCTTGTACATTTGCTGTTTTTGACTTTTTTCTAATCAATTTTCTATATGAATTTTGGTATGTTTTCCCCCCTTTGCCTTTTTAAAATAAAGAGAAATATGACAATATTTATGAGTGATGTGCTTTTAAAAAAACCCCCACCATGATTAATTTCACATGATAGCAACTAGGTAGAGGCACACGATTAGTTTAGACAAGTTAATTTAGCATTCAATCATGATCACTGACCTGTAGTAGTAAGATATTACACCCTCAGGGCATGTTAGCTCAGTAAAGCAAGCAAGAATATCTCTTATATAATGTCGTAATACACTGTTTGTGTTTTCTGATGTGTAACAATGGAAGGCTCATGTGGAAAGTATGACCAAATATTTTAAACAGGAAAGACAGGTTCATTTACTTCCCGAGTTAATGGCCGGTAAAGAATCCAGTCTGTGGGTTTTTATGCATTCATTTCCTCATACGTGAACTCATTCTTTTCCCATTAGGTGTTTTGTTTACGCACTGTACATCTGTGAGGAACAAACTAAGAATAAGAACATTGTTTTGTTACATGCAAATAAGCAAAATAATAATTGGGCCTTCGCATGCAATTGATAGTGAGAGGGGGAAAAAAAACAGTATTACCATGGTCCTTACCTGGGCCCAACAAGAAAAGGACCAATCAGAGGTTAGTTTTCCTTTTGTTATGTCTGGTGACAGTGTTATGATTGGCTGCATTGCTAAAAGCCAGAGGAAATGAAGTGCAGGGAGCAATAAGCACCACATGGGAACAGGGTCATCAGGATTGCCGTTGAGGGTCTATGTTAGTAATTAATCCTGCCTTCTTTTAGCTAGGGAATAGCACATCTTAACTAGTCAGCATCTCATATGGCCTTGATTTTCTCCTTCTCATGTGTCCTTTCACCTAAGAGAAAGAACATTTTGTTTATTTATCCATCGGTTGTAGTTGCCACGCAGCCACAATTTCATCTCATCAACATCTATCCTACAGTACAAAGAGCAGTTCATAGCAATCATATCTATTCCCATGCCACTGCACCAGACTAGCAGATTAAAGTCCACAGTAGGGAAAATAAGATAAGTTAACACATGAAAGAGTTTGGCCCATCTGCAATACCTATAATTTTATTAAGTGTCTCGTCTGTGTAAAGACAACAGAGTCGTGTCTTGGTGCCACTCCTCCTCGGCACCTGTCTAACTGGTGTATCCTGTTCCAATGTATCCTGTTCCAGTGTTGGCCAGAGTGAACCACAGACTGATGGCTTGGTGTCTGGTGTTCAAATCCCGTTTCTGGTCAATCTAAATCGTTTACTTTGCATGTCTCCAGCATAGTTGCCAATTGCTAACAGTTGACAATTGTGTTAGTTTTAACCCTCTTGTTTGAAATTCCAGCAGACCACACTGGACAGACCAGACAGACCAGACTCTCCAGCTGAGGGAAAACTTCCAGATCAAAACATTTATTGTTTCTCTTATGCTGCTTAGTCACTGAGTATGTGGTGCCAAATAACGTCATTGCACATACCTCAGCCAAGGTCATAAATAAGTTACCTAACCACAGATGGTCTTCTTGATACATAAACTTGACCTCACCTTGGCTTTACTTTCTCATGTTTTTTCACTTTTAAGTGTCAATTGCCATGTTATGTCATCCAGCACAATCTCTTTGTGTAATAGGCTAGATATACTCTAATATATACCCATATAGATGAGTGCTACAATTCCTTCAATTGAAATATTACACACAAGAATGACAGAAAATCTCATACAGAAAAACACATGCTGCCCATGTAATCCAAAAGAAATGTATTTATTTGAATCTTTTCATTACAAAATGGGAAATCACAAAATTTGCCATGGAACTTCACTATATTGTCTTAATAGCAGGCAGAAAAGGTGAGTGTATGCCTGCAGACTGTATAAACTCAGAAAAAATAACAACACTGCCTAAGCTCCTCAAAGGAGTGCTTATTGTTTAAAATGTTTGTTTTGCAGCACTGAAAAGGTCTTTCCATGATGCTTCGAGTGCCTACATTTTGTTCACTTGTCCTTGGTCTTCTCCACGATCATTTGGCTCCAAAGTAGTCCACCACGCCACTGCCCTTCAGTCCATCAAAAAAGAAGAAGTTCCTGTGTGGGGCATCCCTCTGGGACAGGGCCTGTTTTTACACACACAACCAATGTGACAAATGTACTAAGCACTGGAGGTTGTTCGTTTCCGTGGTACTTGTGGTTGATGGGTGAGGGACAGCAAAGTACCATGTGTGGGTTACAGCCTGTTTCATCATGCAAGGAGATGGCGCGACATCCTGGCTTCTCTCCACCACCACCATGTGGGTGTGAAGGCTTGCCCAACCAGCACTGTATCCACCGCACTCACATGCTCCACTAAGCTTCTCTAACTGACTCCAGCAAATTTGAGAATGTACGATGAGGTCAACCTTAATCAGGCATGTACATCTTCATATTACATCACTAATCTGACTCAGTACTTTACCAGCCTTCTTTGTAAACATGAATTGTATGCACATTTAACACATTTCGTAACATGAATAATAGTAGGCGGGGTTTAATGGACAGTTTTAAACCATATGTGGATTTTATGCCAACATTACTGACAGGAATTGGATTCCAGTGACCGGAATGTTACCTTTTCCATTCTGGCATTTAAAAAGTGTCGGCAGCTAAAAGGTTTTCTGTATACTGCCAGGTTCCAATGGGGAAGGCAGATGCCATATGCCTGAAACAGACCCTTATCAGGAAAACCACCTTCACGGCTCATGAAAGTTCCATTGTATAGGGGCGTAGGGTTTTTATGGTGATAAGGTATTACATATTAGGTGCAGTGTTAAAGAGACAATAAATATGAGCTATAAAAAACAAGTGCGCGAGACTGATGCCAGTTCCTTTCTAAGCATTTTTACTGACTGCAGGTAAACATGAATGAGTCTAAAAGTTTTAATCCTTCACTAAATACCACATTCGAAAGTTTCCCCATAATAACTGTCCAGTCAACTAACTACCACTGATGCTACTAACAATTTAAGAATTTAAAAAAAAAAAAGAAACCAGTCCATACAGGATTTATTTGTGATTGTTGTAGCCAAAAATGCTTGATTTGCTGCGACTTTTTTCCCCCAAAATTTGTAATGCACCTTGCAGAGTATTTTGTTCTATTTTTGTGTTAAACTGCTTGAATTGGCGAAACTGTGATTGCATGAAATTGTTTTGCACGGTCTTTCGCAGTGATATTTGCTTGCAAATAAGACATTTCAGCTGTACTCATGTTTGACTCGGATGAATCAAAAAGGGATTTGGCTGAACGCACGTTGCGATGATGTCACATGACATGTCTTGTCCCAAGTCTTCAGTAATTTTGAAAAATTGCAAGCTCCTCCAAATATTGTGCTGTTTGCTTGATTTTGCATTTATCAAGTTACAAAATCTTGGATGGACTGATTTATTTATTTATTTATTTATTTTAATTAACAGGTATTATGGGCTGTAACTTGTCCATTTAACTTTTATTGATTTGTAAAACACTGATGACAGTATTTTTCAAGGATAATTAGTAACCCTAGTTGGTGCAGCTTTTAACTACTTATTTATATGGCAAGCTTCTCTTCTTTGCCCCAAAAGGTGACACACTCACGTTTGCAAGAGCATACTGCACTGACCTCACATCAGAGATTTATTACTTGTATACCATTAATGTAGATTTAATTAATCATATGTAGCTCAACCCCTTTGTTGATTGGGACTTTGTAATGGTGAAGGAGCTAGTGAGCTAGTGTAGTAGTACAATAAAGACGAAGTCTACCCTGCACCATCAGCTTCAGCTGCGTGCATGCACATTCTCACCCATTAACTCTTATTTACAGGTATGACACACCCGAATTACCCTCATGTATTTATGCAGGTGTTGGAGGACGTGAGCCTATAAAAGAAAAGCATGGAGTATGTGCTAATTTGCATATACAAAATACCCTTAAAATGGCATCGACGGGAATGCTACTACTGCCAATAATTCTATTACTTCTTGTGACTAATTTCCATGCAAAAAATACCTTTAAAATACTCTTCAAACGAGAAGGAAGCTACTGAAGACAAAAGCGATTTCACGCATCTGACCTTGCTGTGACCTTGAACCTGCTTGGATCAATTCCAAAATCTTATCAGTTCATCTATGAACAGATTTAATCGTACACACACTTTGACGAATAATTACGGAATTTCCGTGTATACAGAATTTCCCTATTCTATTTTTATGAATAAATTAAATCTATGAATCTATTGTTAGATTTAAATCGTACACACTTTGATGAATAAATAAAAATTAAACTGAGAGTGAGTTCCTACCTTGACTATTTCCTGACCAAGTACTCCTCCCACCACAGCACACACTGGAGCCATCTCAGAGAAACAGTAGCTGTGAAGACAGAGCACGTACACTAATGTTATTCCCACGACTCAGACAGCTATGAATTACAAGGTATGATAACTGTTTCACAGTTGATGTGTTAGTGAGGACCTGACAAAGTTGTCAGGCAGCAGCTCCGGATTCACCCCCATAGCCTCTAAGAGATCATCTCTGATCTGCAGGAGTAACTGAGAGTCCTCAGCAAAGCTACCTGGATGAGGGTCTCGACCTTTATCTGTGCGGAATTTCAGCAATACTAGAGGAGAAAGTGTGAGAGAGAGAAAGTTAGAAGAGCTGACATGAGAGCAACAGAGCACTGATGTGCAATTTTTGAGCCAGGTTGTGAAGCAGAAGGTTGCAAGTTTGCTGGAGCTTGAATAGGACCTTTAACTTTCAACTGTTTCACTTGTAGTTTGCTTTAGAATATTAAAAGTATATGAAGCTAATTTGAAAATGAGAATTCATTTAAATGTGAATGCTTTAGGATCTTTGGCAGGTATTACATCACCCATGTAACATTGCTAAACACTGAAACTGACTTTCTTGACCACCCACTCACCACACCATCAGCTGAGGCACACTGAATTTCCACGGAAACGTTATTTCTTTTTTAGACACATCTCCATGAAATGTTTCCAGATAGATGTACTAATATGTTTCCAGCTAGATCTACCAAAAGCTTTATTCTCTGCCATTTAGTATTTATCTTGGATCTCCAGTTTAATTCCTTTCTGACACAAATTTACTATGTGCATATATTCAAAACATAATTCCCAAACCTGATTGGCCAAAACTACATTAATGAGTTTATGTCTGGTATCTTCATTTCATTCTGTTTCCTTTCTAGTTATATTCCATACTGTTCTGGACAAAAATATTAACCTTGATCAAAACTAAGGAAAAACATACCAAACCAGTACATTGCTAGCACAGCATTATTCACTGCATTTCATTTATCTCTGATTATTTCTGCTTCAGTGTTCAAGCTAAAACCCCTAAAATTACTAAATTTTACTACACCAAGTTCAAATCTTTTCATAAATGTATTCACTCCCTTCCATCCTTCCATCATTTTTCAATTTACAATTTGGATAATCTTATAACCTTAAAGCCAGAATAATAAAACTAAGTATAAAAGCTCAGGTTTTATGCTGGCTGTTGCCTCTCAGCCATTCATTTCTGTGTCCATTTCTTTTTCTAACCCACCATTTTCTTACTTTTCAAAAGTAATACCTACATTACACTAAGACAAATTAAATATAGAACAGCATAAAAAATTTACATCTAGAGGTAGACTTATTCAGCTGTTACTTTCTGCTCCACACTCCCATTGTGAAATTACATCAGACATTTCTTGAGGTGCAGAAAGGATTCAAATCAGTGGCACACCATCTGCCTTAGAACCCCATCAGTGAGCTGACATAACCTCAGATAAATCAGTGAGATAACATGAAGGAAACAGTTCTTCCTCAAAAGCAGCTCAGCCGTTACATGCCATTTATAAGCGCTCTAATGTACTTGCTAACCTTTAAATGCACAAATAGGGCTTGTTTTTGTTTCCATTAGTTCAGAACTATATGTGAAGCACTGGAGCATTCATAGCCTTTTTTTAGTGATCTGTGCTTTTTTTTTTTAGAAAGGCGGACAGTGTTTTCTGTTTTAAAGTCACTGCACATGACTGGTCATGGACAACCTTCCATGAAAAATGAGCTGTCCTCTATGAGAATGCCAGGTGAGCTTATATAAAAAGATTCAGAGCAGACAGTGTTGTCAATGGAACCAGCACAGCGTAACCACACATTACGCATTATTTTGATGGTTTCTATAATTAGAGATGTACAGAGAAATATGTTTTTTTTAAAAAGTTGCTTTCATTCAATTTCTAGGCAAAATGGTTTTCTGCACGTAATGCACCACTGAACTGAAAAACAACCCCCAAATATTTTACATTTAAAGGCTTTTAAAGCTGCTTTCACAGGGCCATTTTTGGCATTTCAAAAAATTCAGGAAATCCATTAATATGCACTGATGGTTTCTTGTAGGTTGTTGGGTGGAGGTCAATGTTTTACTTAATGTATGCTCTAGGGGTGTAACACAATGTCATTATCTGTATCTATTTAGTGCTCAAAATATTTGTATCTGTATACATATCTGTATACTGTATAAATATTCGTATTTGGATTTAAACCAGAAGTGGACGTGGTCAATACTGGAAGTTTCTTTGTGAAACCGATGCCTTGGAAAAACAATGGAAGAAAACAGGGCTGCTTTTTCATTCAGAAATTACAAAAATGTTTCACTTTATTTGCATTTATTTAATTTTTAAATAATAAAAAAAAAATCATATTATATGTGTGTATATATATTATATATATATATATACATATATATATATATATACACACACACACACACACACACACACACACAAACATACATACACACATTAGATATATAGTTGTGTGTGTGTGGGGGGGGGGGGGGGGGGGGGGGGAATACACCCCATGGAAATTGTGAAAATGACCTCAAAATATCAGTTTTGTGTGTCATTTGACAGTGTGTCGCCTGTTTTAATAGGCACTGTTTCAAAAATGATCAAATGATTCTTGATCATTTGATCATCTTTGAAACAGTGCCTAATAAAACAGGCGATACACTGTCAAATGACACACAAAACTGACATTTTGAGGTCATTTTCACAATTTCCATGGGGTGTACTTATTTTTTTTTTCCACATAACTATATATGACACATAAAACTGACATTTTAACTCACAATTTAAATAAAAAATTACTAATAATTTTAAAAAAAACAGATTAGTCACATGGAAAATACTAAATTTATCACACCTTCAAATCCATAAAATTTGAATCAGGTGTTCAAGATTGGGTGTCAGTAATTAGAACCTGCTTAGGGACTGCAGGTGGAACCTCTTATTTATACCCCTGTCATAGTGTCTGGTGTTCCCTTTGCTATTAAGGTGTATGGTGTCATCATGCCAAGATCTAAGAGTTCTATAAGGCCTTCAGAAAAAAGGCTGTGGATGCCTATGAGTCTGGCAGTGGATTTAAAAAGATCACCAAATTATTTGAAATACATCATTCCACTGTAAGGAAAATCATCTACAAGTGGCGCGGATTTCAAACGACTGCCAAATTGTCCAGGACTGGCTGTCCCAGCAAATTCAGCACAAGAGCAGACCTTCTGGTGCAAAAAGAAGTCTCCAGAACCCCAAAATTTCATCACAGCTAGTAAATCTTGCATCTGTTGGTGTCAAAGTGCATGCTTCTACAATGAGAAAGAGATTGCACAAATTTGACCTGTATGGGAGGCGTGCCAGGAAAGAGCCTTTGCAAGACCACGGTTTGTCAATGAGCATATAGGCAAAGACCAGGCCTTTTGAAATAATGTGCTCTGGACAGACGAATCAAAGACAGAGTTGTTTGGCCACAGTAATTGCAGACATGTTTGGTGCTGACCAAAGACAACTTTTCAGGGGAAGCACTTCATTCCAACTGTGAAGCACAGTGGTGGAAATGTTATGGTTTGGGGTTGCTTCACTGCCTCAGGGACTGGACAGTCTGCATTTGTTGATTCAACACTGAATTCTGTATCATATCAAAGAGTGCTTGAAGATAATGTGAGGCCATCTGTCTGAAAGTTGTAGTTGAACCGAAAGTGGACCTTTCAACAGGATAATGATCCTAAGTACACTAGCAAATCCACCAAAGAATGGCTCAAAAAGAAAAAATGGAGGGTTATGGAATAGCCTAGTCAAAGCCCGGATTTGAATCCCATTGAAATGTTGTGGGGGGATTTTGAAACGTGCAGTACATGCAAGAAAACCCTCAAACATCCTGCAACTGAAAGAAAATTGCAAGGAAGAGTGGTCAAAAATTCCAGCAAGCCTGGTGGACAATTATACAAAACATCCACCAGACATTATTTCTGCTAAAGGGGGCAATACTAGCTTCTGAGGCCAAGGGTGTACTTACTTTTTTTTTCCACAGAAGAATCTCACATCCATTGATATTTCTGTTGAATAAATGATTGAAAAGCTATTTTTTCTTGTGGTTTTGTTCAAGTATATCAACTTCGTTCATATGCATTGTTTTAAAGAGGATCAAATATTCGCTTGCCCAAATGCGTCAAAAAAGCCAACAATTTCCATGGGGTGTACTAACAAGCAAACTGTTTCAAAGCAGTGATGTGTTTCCCACCTCAAAAACCATTATTTACAGTTGACAACAATAGCCATCTATTGAGCCATAATGTGGCCTTTATGCAGCATTTCATTATAATCCCCATATGATTTTCCAAGGAAATACTCTTAACCCTAATACCCCGTATAGCCGAAAAACCGGTTTGCCCGTCTTTGATCTATTCCCATAAGGACGATATACTGGCTTGGTCGTCTATGCCAAATCCCCGTAAGGCCGATATAGAGGCTTTACAGTGTAAACGTTATCCCCGTAAGGCCGGTGTACCGGCATTACTCTGCTATGATTCATTACTTATTTAATTATTATTATTTGACCCGGATGATTGATGACGTCACGATGTGATTACGTTATTACGCCGGCATTACGATGAAGCTGATCCAAGCGTGAATATTGGTGTACTAGTAGAAGAGAACTAAAAATGCCAAAGCGAAAAGCTAATCGTGTTCCAGCTAAAGTTACACCTTCAGTGAACACAGGTACATCTAAAACAGTGAAAAAAAAAGAAAACATACACAGTTACACAGGCGAGAGCGAGGATTCTGGATAGTGACAGCAGTAAAAGTTCAGGCAATGTTGAAACCGAAACCGAAACTGATAGTGACGCAAACTCTCCTGATTCAGACCCTGATCCGTCTTCATCTTCAGCATCAACCAGTGCGACTGACACTGCAGGGGTCTGGAGTCATAACGGGACCATTTCTGTGCATTCGTGAAAACACTACCTGCTGGTCTGATTATCACCAGAAAGTTGACTTTTGGCACTAAAATGCATCTATTTATTTATTATTTACTTGAATATATTCAAAGGCATTGACCACGCTGATGCTCGTATGGTACTTCTAAATGAGTATAAGGATTTTAGCGAGCATTTTTTCGTAATTTCTCTAGTTAAGAATTGTGCTCTAAGTTTAGTAAAAACACTGAACTGCTTCATTTTCAAAGTAATATTACACAAATACATCGTTATATGTTGTTTCAAGGCCTAAAATGTTAAAATTAAAATGTTGATTTTGGCCCAGGAACTCAGGGTTGGCGTACTGTTTCTCTGGGGAATATAGGGTTATGGGACATAATACTGTGGGAACTTAGGGGTAAGAGGGTTAATAATGAATGGAGAACGAGCGTTTAACATGAGAATGTCTAAAAACACACAAAATAAACAGACAAGTTTATACAGAAATATGGTACAAGTATGATTTCATTTTTGGAGATCTGTAAGGTAGTGTTTAGGTCAGGCTACCAGAGTGGAGAATCTCCAATTCATATAATGTTAATGAACTTGGTCTTGATTTAATGAACAGAGGTGCCAGGTTCCCTATAACATTTATAGTACCAAGGGTGCACATAATTCTGACTGTATATTTGTCTAGCTTTACTTTTCTGAGGGAAAAAAAAATTCTAATATTTAAGCTTGGTTAGCCTGTTAAGATTCATTTGAAGAACATTTGTGTTAAGCAAACACAAAATTGCAGCATACAGCCAAGCCTTCAGTTAGTCTAAAGACCCACTTACCATTGGTCCAACCTATAATATACACTCCGTGTCCATTTTTATTAGGAATACCTGTACAACTCCACATTCCTTCAGTGAATCATGTGGCAGAAGTGCAATGCAAAAAGAAATGCAGATAAAGGGCAAGAGCTTCGGTTAATGTTCACATCAGACATCAGAATGGGGAAAAAAAAAAAAAGAGTATGATCCCTGTGCCTTTAACCATGGCATGGATGTTGGTACCAGATGGTCTGGTTTGTATATTTCAGAAACTGCTGATATCGTGAGATATTTTTTTACAGTCAGAGGAAGAGGAAAATGGCCAGATTGGTTTGAGCTGCCAGAAAGGACATAGTAACTCAAATAATCACACTTTACAACCATGTTAGCAGAAAATCATCTCAGCATGAATAAAACATCGAACCTTGAGGTGGATGGGCCACAACAGCAGAAGACCACATTGGGTTAGATACCTGTCAGCCAATAACAGGAATATGACATTATGAAGGGCACAGGCTCACCCAAACAGGACAGTTGAAGATTAGAAAAAAATAATCACCTGGTCTTTTTCCAGTCCTCAACTGTCCAGTTTTGTTGAATCTGTGTCCAAGATAAGAGTGCTTATTTGAGTTACTAAAGACTTCCTGCCAGCTCAAACCAGTCTGGTTATTCTCCTCTGATCTCTCTCATTAATAAGGTGCTTCAGCCTGCAGACACACAGGATGTTTTTTTGTTTTTGTTTTTCACACCATTCTATGTAAACTCTAGAGACTGTAGTGTGTGAAAATCCCAGGAGATCAGCAGTTTCTGAAATACTCAAACCAGCCCATCTGGCACCAACAATCATACCACAGTTAAAGTCACAAGATCACACTTTTCCCCCCATTCTGATGTGAATATTAATATGAAGCTCTTGATCTGTATCTACATGACTTTATGCATTGTGCTGCTGCCAGATGTGACCAGTAAAGTGACCAGTGAGTGTAGCTGACAATCACGCTTAGCACCTCCATCTTGTTCAATATTAACATAGTTTACTGAAGCCCTGCCTCAATCTGTCCCTCACTGGCTCACACATAGTTACGTCAGAATACATTCTATCAGAATCTTACATTAACATTGGAGAGTAATAAGTCTGTTGACTGCTCACTGGCGAACTAGAGGATGTGTTTTTGATAGAGACTACAAAGTGATAATATACTCTCTGGATAAGGACATCTGCTAAATGCTGTAATTGTAATTAAAAATTGTTGTTGTTTTTTTAAAGTTATTTAACTGTGACAGTACATTCCATATATAAAAGTGCAGAAATCCATGTAAATTATATGATTTAAACTCAATCAAGTTGAGAGTTAGTTACATTACCTTTTTACTCTTTAGTCGTCATTTTCAGCTCGCTGTGAGCTTTTCTGTTTATGGAAATGTTAATCAGCTGTAAAAATGCTTAGTAATTTTCAGGTGATTGGAATTCATCAACATGTGCATATGAGCATGAAGAAAATCTGGTACTGAAATTCTGGTAAATCTGGCAGGAAATTTAGTTTGGTTTGACCTACAATATAAAAATAAAACACCAAAGCTAAAAGACTGATAAGTGGTACGCCCATGGTTCTCATTAAAGTCAGTGGCAAGAACTGTACCTTTGACCATTTCTAAACTGTCCTTGTAAAGTTACTAGCTGTGGATATATAGATGTTAAGTACCTTGTAGTAAGAAGTAATCTGGTGGTGTGCGCTTGAGATTGCGCTTGGCCTCTTCACTCGTCCAGTCAGCCTCAAGAGACTCTTTTAAAGAACAGAAACTGGCCGTCTTCACACAAAAAAAGGAATGAAGTTGGAGAACTTGAGATAATTAATAACTTTCAACTTTGTTAACCAACAGGAGACAATCATGATAACGCACCTTTTTCACCATGGTAGTCTCATTCAGATCAATTCTAGGTTTCTTCACTTCGGGGCCATCATTAGCCTCTTCTGATGACTTCACCACCTTTGGTTTCTCTCTAAGGAAAACAAAACCATCTTAAAACTACCATACATAACATTATTTCAGTTACTGATTAGATTTAAAACAAATTGTAATTTTTTTTCTTAAAGAGCCACAAGTCTCGCACTCTACATAATGATGCTCCAAGCCCAGGTCAGAGAACATGTATCCATGGTAACCGAAGACATCTCCACAGAAGACTTTAATGTTTCTGGTGGCGCAAAGCTGGTCCACTCGGACCATCAGGTCTCTGGAGCATCTTGTCAGACACACCTGGGAGTAAGAGAACAAATTAAGAGTTTAAGAATTTTAACAAAAAAATAAAACCCTTCTCTAGGAATAAGGAAATTATTTCAGTTTTAATTTCTACAGTAAAATCCACATCTCTGCTTGCCATGGGAAATTTCTCAGGAATGCGATTGATGTACTGTATGTAAATGACTGTAACTTTCAAATAGAACGACCAGAACTCAGACATCATCATCATAATCGTCTTCATGAACTCATGCTTGAGTTTACGCTTTTCCTGACTACAGATTAGTTTATATGATTCAGATCCATATTCCAAACATCTACTCCAATCAAAAACCAGATGAATCAGGTTCATGAACTATGAATAACTAATATCATAATAATAATATATACGTGTGGAGGTTGGGGAAAACCCCTCTGATATTGTTGTGGGTCCAGAAAAACAACCAAAAAAAATTACAAACAAATAAATAATAAAAATAAAGAAAAAATAGATTTATCCGAAGTTAATTTTTTTTGGTAATAATGTACTTTCACATTTCTACTTTAGGAAAACAACTACATTTTGCCAAAGTGGTGAACTGTTTTTGCTTAGGCTCCCCTCTAACCTGCTGGATAGTTACATTTCAAAGCAAAAAGGACATAAGCCCAATCACCTTGTAATCAGATATCAGCTGTTAAATGTCTGACGCTCCTGTGCTATTACATTATCACTACAGAGAAGAGCATAGACATTCAGTACAACTGACAGATAAGGGCAGTAAGGTTGGTTTTCTATAATTAGATTAGGTTGTAAATGTAGATTTGGGGGTAGGGGATTTTTTGTGGAATTTGTATGAAATTTTTAAATGCAGCTGTCTTGGTTTTCACTTTTCGAAACAACCAGACTTTAGCTTTCATTGAGATGCATGTAAAAGAAAAACGTGTTTATTAAAGCCCATAGATTTCATTATGTTTTATATTTTCTAATATTTAAAAAAAATATTATAAAGTTGACCGCGTGAAGGGTTTTCCCAGGCAGTTAGATATTCTGAATATCTAACCAGCAGGCTTGGTCCATCTTATCCAAGACACCAACCCTTGCACCCTCCCATTCTGTATTGATGATAAGCCTGTTTACATGAAATAGACACCACTTTTCTTACTGTCTGAATATTGATATACGCCGTGCCAGGTTGAAGACACTGGTTGTCTCCTATAAGAACATGCTGAAACATCATTTTATCACTCGAGACTGAAGGTTGTTTACAGCCACACAACCGTCATTTAACCTCACTAGTTAGAACATCAGTGCAGCTCTCTTTAACTGATAAGCAGTGGACACTTGACTGTTGAATCCACAAGGATTTCTAAACATTGTAAGAAAGTTATGTAAACCAATACTGAATATTGAGAATACTTCTCAGAAAAGGAGCACATGACCCAGGAGCTTTAAGGACAGGCTGCGCCATCACATTTTGCCACTGTCCAATCACAAAGGGTTTCTGTCAATAACTAAAAAACAAGTATTTCCTCCTCTTTACCATGATGTAATGAGGCAATGACGTCTAGTGAAATTAAAAAGTGAAAAAGAAAGGGATATTGACCTGACATAGCTGGCTCAACAAGATGTCATGATTTTGGAGTAAACATCATAGTCATCAGTGAAGACAGTGCCATACTAGTCATTGTAAGGATATGGAAGTAGCATATGAATTAGCATTCTTGCTCACAGACAGACCAAAGTGAGTTCTTCAACATAGACAATGTGCCCCTTGAGTAAAAGCTGTCAATCATGGCATCAGTGATGAACAGCAAGAGCCATGCAGCCAAAACATACTCCCAAGCATGCCAGCCTTTTCCCCTCATATTTCTCTTTGAAATATCAGTGGAGGCAGATAAAAGAGCGGCACTGTCTGTAACGAACCCCCTCCTCACAATACTCCTCTTCCCCTCCTTATAAACTCTCACTAGTACTCCCACCGGGAGAATTCCGAGGCTCGCAAACACAGACAGGCCGGGAGGCAGATCATCTGAGCTTTGAACATTCATATGCGGACAGATTCGCTGATAAACAAGAACGGGCCAAGGTCCAGTTTCTAAGCAAAACAATGACAATCCTCCTAGGAATGGGCAGCTTTATTTGTCCATGCTGGAACATTACTAAGGGGGCAGCTTAGTGTCTCCAATTAACACTGATGTTATAAAATAATCCGTGATTCTTTGCCTCTGTTATTTATTTATGTCACCAGACACTACCATGCAGTACAACTTACTAAACAACATGTACACACACACATATATATATACACATATACATATATATATATACATATATGTGTATATATATATATATATATATATACACATATACATATATATATATATATATATATATATATATATATATATATATATATATATATATATATATATATATATATATATATATACACACACACACACACATATATATATATATACATATATATGTGTGTATATATATATATATATATATATATATATATATATATATATATATATATATACACATATATATATATAGAGAGAGAGAGAGAGAGAGAGTACACACACACACACACACATACATACATAAATATAATATATATATATATATATATATATATATATATATATATATATATATATATATATATATATATATATATATATGTGTGTGTGTGTGTGTGTGTGTGTGTGTGTGTGTGTGTATATGTATGTCTGTGTTGATTAATGTGTTACAATATCAATTCAACAGAAATACATTCTGAGCTGGGGAATAATAGAAAATGTAATACCCAAGCATCTTTTACTATGATCAACAGCAGTAATATGGCTTTAATACACCATCTACTGGCCATCAAGGGAACAGGAACGAAAAGATTTGTGCATGATTCTAAGTACGTTCCTCCATTCATCTAAACCTTCAGACATTTGAATAATAGTTAAGAATCCTGCCAAATGAAGCCATGCTGCATGACATGAAGACTTGCTTATACTCCTATGAATATTATTTACTAGACAATATTTTTACCAGCATGCAGGTGAATTTTCAAATCTGATTGGTCGAGTAAAGTCAAGTGTTTTTTATTGTCATTCCTCTACACCGCTAGTATACATCAGTCATTTCTCCAGGACCATGGTGAAACACAAAACAGTATCAAAGACTACATAAAATGCACTACACAACGGTGTGAGACGAGAACTTTAACTAAATTTTCTACTTATTAACTTCAAAACAGAAAGAAAATAAAGGTGGCAGGTGGATGAAAGACTATAGCGGTTATATTGTAAGTGATAAAAGAACCAATTCTCTCACAGATGGCCCACAATATTAAACAAAACAAAATTACAATGTGTCAGATCCTTTGAGTGGTGCAACAGAGAAGTGTTTGCCCAATCATTGCGAGATATCAACTTTGAATTTGCCTACCGGCTATGGACAGGTTTCAAACTCGTGCTCACCTAACAACGCAACAGCTATCCATAGCCGGGAGACAAGGGAGCCAAATTGGCCATGCTTTCTGGGTTGAAATACATGCATCAACATGAGCCAATCGCAGGTGTCTGTAAGCTCATGAATGCAGATGAGATCAGATTGAACTTTTTTCCGAGTGTATTACACTGCCCTGTGGTGCAGCAAGATTTCAGAAATGTCTTTTAAATAAATAAATAAATAAAATACTACTGAAAGTAACACTAATAATTCAGAAGCTTTTCAGGATGCAAACTGAGCAATGCTGACTGCTCTTTCAGACACTCACTGCATCAAACTGAAGAAAGAATTCATCCGACTTGCTTTCCACTTGATCTGTGTCAGCCTTTACTTCCACCATTGGATTGAGGAACTGGGCTCGTTCCAGGGAAGCCTGGGCTTGATTCTGACCATCTGCATCCACTGGAATGAGGAACTGAGCTCGTCTTGATTCCTCAGTAACCTGAATATGAATGTCATAATTAGTACTTGGATGGACACCTTTACAGTTACATTTATTCATTTAGCAGACGCTTTTATCCAAAGCGACTTGCAAATGAGGAAATACAAGCAAAGCGATATATCAAGCGGAGAACAATACAAGTTGTGATACTATACAAGATCTTTTAATTGAGTTCTAGAAAAGCAAAATGCTCAGAATAGAGGTGTAAGTGCCAGAATGGGGTTTTTTGTTTTGTTTTTAAGATAATGTGGGGTTAGCATTTTAGGGGTTAGTTAGTTGTTCACGGAAGCAGTGGGTCTTTAGCTGTTTTTTAAAGATAAGGATAGATTCTGCTGTCCGGATTGAGGTTGGAAATTCATTCCACCACTGAGGGACAGTTAGTTTGAACACAGCGTTATTTATTACAGGATGGATCACAGATTTTGATTCTGCCCATGAGTAGGAGGTGGTTGATGAACGTCATACCTGTTCATGGTCCAGAAGTGTGAGTGCTTTCACTCCAGCTAGAATAAGGTTTTTTGCCACTTCAGCACCCAGTCCTCTGAGTCCAACGAGCAGCACTCGAGACCCCCTCAGCCTGAGAAGCGAGTCTACAGGTTAACTAGCTGCATTTACATGTATGGCATTTGGCAGACAGCAAACCAGAGTGACACCCGACTAGTCATGTATTCTTTAATCTTTTTACTAAAACTAAAGTAAGTCTATTATAAATAAATTGTGTATCGTGTATGCTTTATTGCATGGAATTTTAGCACTGGTACACCATCAACAAATCAGTGTTCTTATTAAAAATGCATTGTACTCTAACCAATACATAATGTTTTATACTGAATATATTATAATATTTGGACTACCCACAGTATTAAGATGATCTTACATATCTTACATCATTTAGGAAAAGAATTCATAAAAGCCCACGAATATTACATATTTTATGTGCACATTTTAAAATAACCGAGAAACACATGTATATATTTATTAGCAAGTTAGCCGCTTAGCTCTTTAGCTAGCAGAGCTCAAACCTCTTTTGTGCATCCAGACCCCAGAGGCGAATTTGCCGGTCATACTGAGCTGCTTCTTCCTCGCTTATGATATTGTCGTCTTTTTCGATTGTATCAATCATTTCAATGTGTTTCAAAAACGATGTTGCAGACACTCAGTATAAATAAAGTCGCTCTTGGTACAATTTTCCTACTTCCCATTCAATGCGACAAAACTCCCGCTTGGTTTCATTCAAAGGGGCGCATAATGATGACGTGTGCGTTACACTGAAACGTTAAAAAAAACACTTCGACTTGAAAACACAGTTTAATAATAACCAAATAAACCATTAAATACACACGATGCTGCACTGACAAGTTGTCCCATATGGCGTATTAGACCTGTGTGAATACAAGATAGACAAACGAGCCCCTTTTCAGTGAGTCAGATCATACGCATCAGTTCAATAAGAGCCGATTCTTTTGGCTCTCAAAATGCTCGTTTGCTTTCCCCCCTAAATGAGACGTATCTGCGATATTTTGACCAATGATCGTTAGTATGTCGCTTAAAGGGTTCGAGGAAATTGCATTATTCCTATAAAACATTTTCTTTGTTTATAATGTATTTGGATAATTGCGTAAACAGCATGCGTTACATATGTGCATTGACAAATACAGTAAACATTCATTCATGCTTTATATTGAATATACTGTATATTAGTGCATGCTAGCTTTATGCAGTATTTTCTTCTTTTTTTTAAATTCCCGACCATTTATCATGAGAACTGGTAATGATCACTAATAGCCCGATCCTGCTGAAAAACATATATATATATATATATATATATATATATATATATATATATATATATATATATATATATATATATATATATATATATATATAAAAACCCAACAGGCTTGTTATTATTATAATTATATGAAAAAGTAGTGATCTTTTGCTGCCTAGGCTGCAATCAGGTTAAACAAACATTTCATCCGAATGAAATGTGTTGTACTACAGAAGCTGGTAAAAACTCTTCCTGATCAAACTGCACAAATAAGATTAAACTGCACATAAGATCAATCTGTTGCAAAAGAATAAATCACATGTTAGTGTGCTGGTGTATTAGGCTCAGCAGTGTTTCTGAGATTTTAAAACACTAATTTAATTCAAACACTATTTCAAATCAGCTTTACAGGAATTTGTATTTAGACTTAGATCCCTAATGAGGAAGTCAGAGGCAAGAAAGGCAAGCAGAAACACCCTGACATTACATGAGGAAAAACCTCAAAATGGAACCCATCCTCTTTTGGGTGACACCAGATAGTCATTTTTTTTTGTTACCAAGATTTGTATTGTTTCCAAACATAGAAAACAAACAAACAAACAAAAACATATAGTACAAATATAGGAAACATCCCAGAGCAAATAGGGTAAAGGGGAGGCAACAGGCATATAAGATCCAAAGTTGGATCTAAAAAAATTTTATAATAATAATAATGATAATAATAATAATAATAATAATAATAATAATAATAATAATAATAATAATAATAATAATAAATCTAATACATTTTCTTTATACAGTCCAGGATATGGAAGAATAAGGATTTCCAGGCATCAATAATAGCAAGTTTAGCCTTGTTAAGTTGTGCTGTTGTACATTCACATTTTACTATGTCAAGAAAGTTATTTATCCAGTATATTTTTGTACACATATGTGGCATAAACCAATTTTAATTATTGGGTTTTTTTGTGGATGTAAAACCAGCAAACACCATTTTCTTCTGTATTAGGTTTATACAAAGAGCAGAATCATCATTAAGGAGACACAGACCTGGAGTTGGGATATAGACAGTTTGAAGCAAAGAAGATAGAACAGAGTTTACATGAGTCCATAGATCAGAGATAATTGGACACTCCCAGAACATATGGAGAAACGTACCTGATAATGTGGTATTACAGATATGACAACTATGTGTCAGTTGTGATTTTATTCTAAGTCTCTTATAAAGAGTTATGTATGCTCTATAATAACTTTGAACTGAATGAGATGATGAGCCAGGTTCTTGGAAGTCAAATTAAGATTGGACCATACCCTCTTCCAATCGACGGATATATTAAAAATAGACAGTTCACAACTCCAAATGGATTGGATAGAGAGAGCTTTTAAAATTAGATCATTAGGTTTATTGTATATTAAACAAGATAGTAGGATTATAAACCATTACACAACTGTATGATATAAAATCAAACAGTACTAACTGTATTGAAATAGTATTCAGTATGAGTATCATAGTCTTTATGATTGCAGCAACAGTTTTAGGCATCTTAGGGAAGTGCAATCTTTAGGGCATCCATGTGGGACAATCCAAAACAGTAGAAATTGGTTCACAATTGAAGAATCTCCAACCAGGAAGTGGAGCAATCAGATAAGTCAGGCAGATCTGGAGGACAAATTGTGCTTAGCAACAAATGGGTTACACTCAGTCATTATACACAAAGTACACCTGTATTGTAGAGGAATCTGACAATGTGCCTAGTAAATGTGGGTACAAGCTAGGGGTACATAATAAAATGACAGCTGTGTATATGTGAGTATTATTTTTGGGCTATGTATATGTATGTGAGGCTATTTATGTTGTGAACTTTTTTTTTTAAATAATGTATCAAAATATTTGTTTTAACATTTAAGTTCAAGTTTAACATCTTATATTTAAGAATACTGATGTGCTGAGGTTATATTTAATAGCTTGCTGAAGTAAGTAAGTAACTTGCTGAAGTAAGTACTTAACATTACATGCTTAATTATGCTAGAGTTTGAATATGATAGCCAAAGATTAGCAAACAGCATGTTGACACTTGAATTGATAATACTACTTGATGTTGAAAGACTCCGCCCCTTTACAGTCACGTCGTAGAATGTCGATCTTTGTCGTGAGCGCGTCATCATCAGTAACCCCACCCACTTCGCATTGGAGAAGAACTGTCGCCATTTTGAGTGACTGAGTTTCATTTCACCTCGCAACTGTAAGGACGGAGAGACCTTCAGGAACGTTTCAGCATGTTTCTCTTTGAAACTGTAAATGGGAATTTAACTGCTATGAACTGAAACTCTTCCTAAAATCAATCAACAAGTAGATCAAAGTCAAGTAACGCATAAGCCAGTTGAATCCTGAGTCGATTTTTTGCACTGAACTGTAGTCCGTTAGAGGAAATGGCTGTGGAAAGCATGACTGTCCATCCAAACTCCCCAACAGCCAACCACGAACACAACAGCCTTCTCACTGACGAAAGGTCGAGTAATATCATATTTCTCTCCAACTATTTATTTATCCTTTGCTTTTTAAGTACAAAAAGCATGGGTATTACTTTGCCTTTTTTTCTTTCAAAGGGATTAAAGTCGACTTTTTTTTCTGGGAAACGAGTACAGAGGTAACGACCGCCATCTTGAAACGTTAACACGGCGCAAATCTGGAAGGTCATATATCCGAATCACGGACATGTCCTGTTTCTAAACAGAAGCGTATTTACAAATCCAGACATTTTTTCGACGCTCCTTTTCATCACCGAAGGACCAAAGTGGCCATTAAACAAAGAACATCGATCATGTATTCCGTCTTCCTCACAGTAAAGGAAAACGGATCAAAGTCAACGTCGGCGAATTAACCACTTAATCTCTTACTATCTGTCGGTAGTGATTAATATATATATATATCGCAGATTTTTAAACGCAAACCTATGTGTACTGCTCGGCGATCATCATAAAAAAAATCAACTACTGTCGCGGATACTATTAGCTAGATAGTTAGCCATGGATGTTAAAGCAGACTAGCATCTTATAGCCAGGCCTCGAAGGAAGCTAATGCGAGCAGTTCTCACATACTCAGAGCAGCTAACACGCTAGCTTAGTGGCGCAGTTGCTACGTTAGCTAACTTAGCCCCTTTCCTAAATACCTTGTAGTTTGCTTATTCCTGACAAGTAACGTGTTTGTGAATTTTGTTCAGGTTTCGTCTCATGTGTTGTTCCTGGATAACAAACAAAAGCAATTTAATGTCAATTGAATCACTTATAATCTATAATTTAAGCGGCTCGGGTCGCTAGCTTACTAGCTACACTTAGCTGAATAGCCTACGCGTTGCGCACAATTTGTACACTTTAGGGGTGGCTTTTTAAAACTGGGTTGTATACAAAAGGTGCACTTACAACACGCATAGAAAAAAATTGATTACTATTAGATGGCTAGCCGGTCAATTATATTATATAGAATATGTTTACAACACTTTCATTGGCTATTGTTCAATAAACGCACAGTATTGAAAAGCTTTCACGAATTTAGTGGTTATATATAACTATGGCTCTTTGTGATCAAACCAGAGGCTGATGATTAACTCAAAGAATAATGATTAAATCAGAGAATAATCATTCAACCAGATTAAACAAAACTAATAATGATTAAACCAGGGAATAGCTGTGTTTATTCAACAGGAAATTTACTTCTTTTAGGACGAATATGTCCTTGAGAAAATTTGTGCATCTTCACAAACACTTTTTTTTTTTTTTTTGAGCTCCTTCCCAATGTCTCAAAAGCATTCAAGGTCCTAAATGTGAACTAAAACACAAGTTTCACTAATTTCACTGTTTCCCAAATCCAGTGAGGTACACCTCATCCAGAATTGATCAGCCCCCTTTTCTAGCATGCAGGGTCCAGAGAAACGACAGCTAAGTTTTCAATACTGTTGCCTTTAGGTGAATAGTTTGAGGCCCAGCTTTGGTACCGGTCATAATTTTAGCTGCATTGAGTGTTTTTTTTTGCATTGTTTATGTTTGGTTGGTTATCATATACCTTTTATAACTGCAATATTAAGCAATGGTTCACAGTGCTCTGGATGGGTTGTTGATAGTTTTTGCTAGAGGGTGACCTGATTTCTCAGCTGTCTTGTCACTCACTGCATGGTTGAATACGCTCAGATGTCCTCATATTACTTGTGTTAAGGATGCAATGACATGTTTAGGAATGTGTCATTCATATTTATAAAATGACCAGCAAGAATTTAATCATTTTTTCCCACGTGACTTTGCATTAACAGTTAAGCTGAGTTTAGAGTATTTCCTTTGCACACTAGTATGAAGTAAGATAAAGTTAATGTGATTGTGAAATTGGAGTTCAGCTCATGACCTGAGCACCAGGCCCTCAGTCCTATAGGAGGTGGACAGTAGACACGGTACAAGGAGTCCAGTTTATAGTCAGTCAGTACGTTTACATGGACAACAATATTCCAATAGTAACCCGATTAAGACAGTACTCTGATTAAGAAACTACCATGTAAACAGCTATTTCTGATGACCTTAATCCAGCTAAAGTCATACTCGAAATAAAGAAATCGAATTAAGACGCAGCCCACGGCTGCAAGCAGTCGTCTATTTGCACGTATAGCATGACAAATAATTAACTGCACTTGAAGCTTTCGTAAAATTTTAAAATGAAACACCCAAAACTGTATGTTGATACGTGAAATTCTGGAGGGAACGTCGGCCGGCATGGCATGGGGACGTAATTACTTGTGCCGGTAATCGATCTGTGTTCTATAACGTAACACTGGAACATGAAAGGAATATTCTAAAAGTTAATATTCTAATATTCCATTAAAGGAATATTCTAAAAGTAACTCGTGTAAACATCTTAATCACAATATTATTCAGAATAAGGTCAATAATTAGATTATTGCTGTCCATGTAAATGTAGTCAGTGTTGCGCAATTATCCAAGAGATCTGTTTGTAGTAGCCTATGGGTAAATATCTTTAATTTTTGAACACAGTCGTATACAATATGTGGTTGACATTAGGCAGGCTTATGCCAGTTTAACCCAGGTTTTAAAGAAAACCATCAGGAGTCTGATTTT
Source organism: Ictalurus punctatus (assembly GCF_001660625.3). Taxonomy (NCBI): domain Eukaryota; kingdom Metazoa; phylum Chordata; class Actinopteri; order Siluriformes; family Ictaluridae; genus Ictalurus; species Ictalurus punctatus. The sequence continues at coordinate 10,235,423 of NC_030432.2, read as the reverse complement.
GCATGCAGGTACACTTTAAAATGGTCAAACCGCACGTTCCAGTGACATGAATACCGAAATACTTGCTACTACACAAAAACTATTTGTACGCTTATTTGTCACATTGTTAGTAAAATTGTTTTCCAGAATATCCCAAATATGTGTAGGAATATTACACAATTAAATCTAATTTCCAGTAGGTCAATAGACATGTCTCTTGCTTAAAAAGAGCTCTTACTTTTTTTTTCAGTACCCTGTCCCAGTTTGGTGTCTGCATATTTTTTTAGCAGGTTGCTCTCTATTTCTTTAGTGAATTGTAGTGTTTGTTTTTAAGGCCTGCACAGCACTCTTCAGTGAAATCATTGTTGTTCATTTAGTGGCTTTGGTTCATGCCGATTGAGAGATTGGTGTAGTTATTTCTTTTAAAACCGTGATCAGGATTGTGCAAGTCAGTGCTCACAGTAAACTGGAATCCTCTTAAATTCATTGTTAAGACACCTAATCAGTTGCAAACATAACTATATGTATGTTTCACAATCCAGTGTCTTTGCAAAATGAATAGAATGGTGGTCAAAACACCCGACATGGCACGTTTCACAAAGTTTCAAAGCACTCTTTTAGCATGTACAGTCTATAAAAATTTTATATTACATTTGGAAGTGCTTTATGCCTTATCCAAGGCACGTTTCATTCATCAGTTTTGATGTTTGAACATTACAGGCGAGAGGATGAAGAGCTGGAAGAGGGGGAGCTGGAGGATGATGGAGGCGATGTGGAAATGCCCAGCACTGAGGGACAAGAGCCCGAGGAGAAGCCCAGCCGTGTAAAGGAGCGACACGGCAGTGAGTCAGATGACGATAAGGCCCACCGTCGAAAGAAGAAAAGGAAGAAAGAAAGAGAGAGAGACAGAGAGAGAGAGAAGGAAAAGCGGAGATCAAGAAAGAGACGCAGATCAAAACACAAGGTATGTGTTTGTGTGTGAGAGAGAGATAATTTTATGTTCAAATGCATTTGTTAAGATTCTGACATGGACTTTGATTTGTGTTGTTTAGCGTCATGCATCGTCTAGTGATGACCACTCAGACTACAGTGATGAATCTGACTACAGTCCTAGCGAGAAAAGGAAGTATCGGGAATACAGCCCTCAGTACCCACCTTCAGTGAGTGTAATACTTCATTCTCCCTATTCAAATCATATTTCTTTAAGTAAGCAAACACCCAGAATATGTGCATGTATAATTTGTGTAAACATATACATGTATGCACACACACAGTTCACCGGAGTTGAGTTTATAGGAGACAACGTGGACTTTATTTATTCACGTCTGTTTTGAGGAAGATGGAGGGGAAACTAAATATGTGTCAGTTCATATACAGATCAATCTCTGCTTGAAAATACATCTGCAACAATCCAACAACACACATCATTTCATTTTCTGATGGATGCTAAAAATTCAGTGAGATTGTAACCCCTAGTGTGTTATCCATGTTCCAGTCTCATGGAGGCTATGGTCCTGCACCTCCCTCAGGACATGGAGGACCTATGTCAAAGAAAGGCAGCTACATGAAAATGGACAAACAGGGGTATGGTGGTTACGATGAGTATGATGATGAGAACTATGAGGGTGAGGAGGATGAGGACATGGGTGAAGATGACTATGATGACTTCACCAAGGAGCTTAACCAGTACCGCAAGGCCAAAGAAGGTGGTGGAGGTGGACCGGGCAACCAGCGTGGCAGAGGTACACACTAATGCTCCAGAATACAGATGCACCTCTCAATTTTACTGAAGACATGGAAAAGAATCACTCCTTTATATGTCCGTTTGAGACCATTATGACATAATCTTGTCTGCGCAGGTCTTAAAGGCCGAATGAAAAACCAGAGAGGCCGAGGCAGAGGAGGAATGAGGGGCCGTGGTGGTAGAGGTGGAATGCGAGGTAGAGGACGAGGTAAAATGGGAGGCGAGAATGATGACGGGGATGGCATGTATGGAGATGAGATGGAGGTTAGTTCAAGTTTTCAAATGGTTTGATCATTTGGTGTTATGATCCAGGAAATGTTCAGGAATTGATGGATATATTTGTAATTTGCATTTACCTTTTACAGTACGGCGATGATGACTATGACATGGGTGATGATGATTATGATGATTATTCGAAAGAACTGAATCAGTACAGGAAATCCAAAGACAGAGGGCGTGGTGAGTTTTTAAAATAATATGTCACCGTTTTTAATGATGTTTAATAGATTAAGATAAACATATTGTTCGCTAAATGTTTTATTTTTAGGTGGCAAAGGTGGCAGAGGTCGAGGACGGGGGAAGGGGGGCAGAGGTATGAACCGTGGACGGGGAAGGAATCGTGGGAGGGGTCGTGGAGGCGACCAAGGCCATGATGATGACAACAGTGGAGATATGGACATGGGGGTAAGAAATAATATCAACACACACGGTGCCCAGTCCAGCCTACACACAGCACAGTTCAACAAAAAGGCTTTTTACACTTCTTACACTTTACACTATCTGAAAGGCACAAACAAAACTAGCAAGTATGTCCAGCTAACACTACGCTGTTATTTGTAAGTTACTTCATCTTTGTCTTATCTAGTATATACTCCTTTTATAACCAAAAGACAACCCCAGTTTTTTTCTAATTGAGATGGGGGAAAATACTCTATGCTCTGATGTCCCTAAGCTCTTGCCCTAACAATCCTGTAATAGTAATCCACAGTCAGTGGCCCATCAGGGTGTTTTACTTGGCAGATAATTTATATGCAAGCTAACAGATCGGTTAAACTTTATGAAGCATTTTAAATATATGAAATATATGTATCTTCTGTGGTTAGCTTTAGGAACGTTCAAGCTGATTTCTATGCTTGGATATGTTAATAATTGGAACTTGGTGCTAGGCCATCCACTGTTGAAAGCTGAGAGTGAAACTGTGTATTCTATAGGATGGATCCGTTGGCCAGAGGAAGCATGAGCAGGAGAAGCATGGGCAGGACAAGAAGGGCAAGGCCATTTGCAAGTACTACATTGAAGGTCGCTGTACCTGGGTAAGAACGTTTAGCAATGTGTGTGATTTGGATTATGGAGGAGATTTTAAAATTGTGAATGCCGTATTTAAAGTATTTAAACTTAAATGTCATACCAAAATATATGTTTGTCTTCAATTGTGAAAGTGACTACTGTGCTTATTCTTTAATATATATGATTAACAGGGAGAACATTGCAACTTCAGTCATGACATTGAGTTGCCCAAGAAGAAAGAACTCTGCAAGTTCTACATCACTGGCTTCTGTGCTCGGGCTGAAAATTGTCCTTACATGCATGATATCCTTTACAGTCATTTTTTTCAGGTGAACTGACCATCAATCATAAATGACTGGGTTGTACCAGTTGGTAATATGTGAATCAGCAAGATGTTGTCTCTTTTTTTCTTTAAAAAAAAAAAAAGGGAAACGGTTACAATTTATGTGAAATGCTTTTCTAACTCTGATCTTAGTAATTTAGAATACTGCTTAATAGGAGAGTATAATGCTTAGGCTGGTGCAGATCATTCCTTAACTCAGCAGTACGTGACTTCCCCTGCAAGCTGTTCCACACTACAGGCAACTGCGTAAACGGAGATGACTGTATGTTCTCTCATGAACCTCTATCAGAAGACACACAAGAACTGCTAGATAAGGTGAGCATGTTTATTGTTGATAGAAAAAAAAAAAAGCAAGTTCTTGTTCCCCCATCGCATCCCTTCTCAATTTGTGATGTTTAATATTATTGCAGATGTTGGCTGAGGATGCTGAAGCCGGTGCTGAGGATGAGAAGGAAGTGGAGGAGCTGAAAAAACAAGGCATTAATCCCCTCCCCAAACCCCCACCTGGTGTGGGACTTTTACCCACACCCCCAAGGCCTGGCCCAACAGATTCCTCGACTCCAATAGACTTTGGGGCGCCAGGGCCACAGCATGGCAGCATACCTTCTAATGGTCCCTCATGCCCAGGCACTGCACCAGTACCAGGGCATGAGGGACCACCTCCCCCCTGCCCTGAAGGAGGATCTTTCCAGGGCTCACCAAACCATGGTCCGTCTCCACCAGCCATTGGTCCACCACCTCCCTGTGGGGGTAACACGGGAAAGAAGATCCCATCCTTGTTCGAGATTGTTGTGAAACCCACTGGACAACTAGCGCAAAAACTAGGCGTCAGGTTGTACCTTTTTCCTTCTATCTATCTATCTATCTATTTATTTATTTATTTATGTATTTATAACATAATTGCTGTAGTTAACCCCTTGTAGTAAGTAAGTAGCAAAGTATTACAAGTTAGCGAATTAAATAAATGCAGATACATTGATATCTTCAGAAAATGCTCATCAGTGTATGTATCTCTATTCAGAGGTCCGAATCCTGCCACTGCTGCTACAGGTGCTGCAGGAACTCAAGGCCCACCTCCATGTCCTCCAGGTGGACCTCCACCTCGTTTTCCTGCTGGACCACCACCTGGTCACATGCCACCAAATGGGCCTCATGATCTGCCACCCATGGGCCCACCAAACATGAACCAAGGCCCCCCAGGAATGATGCAGAACTTTGGCTCAGCAGAAGGACCTCCAAACCAGGCCATGATGCCACCTGGGGGTGGTTCTGCTCGCAATTTTTATGACGCTTTCTACCAGCAGCAGCAAAGCATAGGAACAGAAGGGGGAGGTGGAGAGGGTGAGCTAATATTTTGTTTCTGCTGGAAACTAGAAAAATATGACCAAAGGCCAAATGTGGCATATAATTTTTAATTGTGGAAATCGTAGTAGGAGTTTGCAACTTTTGCTTTTCAGTTTATCAGGGTTACTTTTTGTCTTCTGACATAGGTGATGGCTACATGGTAGGACCTGGTGGAAACTTCAGCGAGCAGTCATCCGGGAACCAGCATTCTGGCAATATGGAGGGCCCATCAAATGGAGGCTCAACTAATCAGTCTGGAATAACGGTGCCAGACTTTTTGCCTCCAGCACAGCGTGTGCTGTTTATGAGGATCCAACAGAAACAGCAGGAAGAAGAGGAGAGGGCCAGGAGGCTAGCTGAAGGAGGTCCAGATCGAGACAATGAAGGTACCATATCCTTCTGCCACATTGAATTGCACATCTTTATAGAAGATTACACTTAGTATAACACAGTAGTTATTTGAAAGCAAGATAGACATGGGAGTAATCCAGACAAGCATGGCAGTGTCCCAGTTTTTACAAGCTGGAAGTATGTGAATAGTATAAAACACATTTTATACTCTTTTAATTAGCTTCAAATGCATTTGCCCCTATAGCTATGTTCAGCTGAAATACCGCTATAGTACATTTAGATCTGCATATATTAGATGTGAAAGTATTATTTTCTTATTGTTGGCAAATAACAAAATAGTGTTAGCGTTTTTAATGACTCCGAGAAATTATTGATTATATATCGTATAAATTGTCAAATGTAACATAGTCAGAAATAGAGCTGATTAAGTAACACACAAATAATTGTATTTTAAAAAGAGCTTTATCAGTGTGAACCCCCCCCCCAATGCCAGTATATTTGTAGAGCAAGTTTTATCAGCCAGCTGATATTTCAGTTTGTTCCCTATATGTAAACAATTGTGCCGTATTTTTTATGTTGGAGAGGCTAGTTCTGGGCATCAAAATATCTCAAGGACACAGTTCTCTGCATGACCCTATCCAAGGCCTCTAAAGTCTGTAAACATCATCTGGTTTTCAGCAATCTCATGGAAAGCTGTCCTCTCACTAGATGGCAGTATTGGTCATTCATAAAAGTTGAACATTGTGTATGTAGGAATAGGGCAAAAGATTGTCAGGTTCTATAATATTGTATTTTAGATAGTAAACTCAGGAAATAACTTTTTTGTTCATGCGTGCAATTGTTTTTGTCTTTTAGGTGATTCAGCAAATTGGTATTCTAGTGAAGATGAAGATGGTGGTGGAAGCGTCACGTCAATCCTGAAAACCTTACGGCAGCAAAGCCAAACCCAGGGGCCCTCGAAACCTGAAGGTGCTCCCAGCGACCCCCGACTACAGAAGGCTCAGCCTGCTCCGGTGCCCAGCAGACCAGCTGACCCCAGGCTGGCCCGAGACCCTCGCTTATCACGTAACGCAGACTCCTCCCAGGTTTCAGAGACTAATCTCTCCTCTCCTCCATCCTCCTCTGCACCCACAGACCCACGACTCGCACGTCAGGCTGCTACATCCAAACCCGAGCCCCCACTAGTGTATAAACCACCGCCCCTTACTTCTGCTGCTACTGAAGAAGAGGAGGGAGAGAGAATGCTGAGGGACAAGCCTATCCCTATACCATTGGATCCCTTAATGGGCATGGCTTTGCGTGACCCCCGCTCACAGCTCCAGCAGTTCAGCCATATCAAAAAAGATTTGGTCTTGAACAAGCCTTCTTTTGCTAAGGCTGTGCTTTGGAGTCCTGAAGACCTAATTCCCATCCCCATCCCCAAGCAGGACTTTCTCCCACTGCCCCCAGGTATCCCTCCAGTTGCAGCCATAGATCCCCGGCTCTCCCGTGCCCAGCAGCAGCTCCATACAGCTATTTCAACTCCTCTGCCTGCCCCGGCACCCTCTGCCGAACCTCCCAGCCAATCCTCCTCATCCACTTCCTCCTCCTCCTCCTCCCTACCAGACTTTGAGCTGCTCTCTCGTATTCTTAAGACTGTTAACGCCTCTTCTTCCAGTCCTTCCCAAACCTCTTCATCTGTGGTTCCTCCTGCACCCGTCCCAGCTGAAAAGCCAATGGACCCTCGCATGGCCCGCAAAATCACAGACCCTCGGCTTCAACCGCAGAAATCTGCTCTCAAGCAGCCCACAGAGCCTACAGCCTCACAAACCTCTGCACCTTCTGGACCTCCTGCTCCATCCTCGCCCACGCACACTATTGCACCCTATGACCCACGTCTATTCTCAGTGGGTGGAGCAGGGCGAGGGGGTACAGGGGGTACTGCAGGATCTGGCAGCAATGTGCTCAGTAGTATCAGTCTGTATGACCCACGCACACAGAGTTCAGACAAACCAGAGAGTTCAGAGGTCACCACCACGACAACCGAGACAAAAGCCAGTGACAGCGTAACCTCTACGGCAAAGCCAAAGTCCAAAGAGCCGCTGTTTGTTCGAAAATCAGCCCTGGACCAGCCCGAACCAGAGAAAAGCAGCAGTGAGCAAGCCACTGACCGTTACAACAGCTACAACCGACCTCGGCCCAAGCCTTCGCCCTCACCCAACGCAGGAGGTGTAGGAGGAACTCCCCCAACAGGAGGTTCCTCTCAAAATCCTCAGGGCACTGCCGGAGCTACAGAACCACCAGCAGGAGTCCACAACCTTCCTGTCTCCAGTCTTTTTAGCATGGTTAAGCAAGCTAGCAAGCCCAGTGGCACAGGCAGCCCGTTTGGTGGCAACAGCCCAGCACAACCAGACACTGCTGAACAGGACAACGCCTCCTTAAAGGAGGTTTTCAAAGGCTTCGACCCTACTGCCTCACCATTCTGTCAGTGAACTTGAACTTGCAGCTCTGATGCTAAGCCGGCAATGGGGCACCTTACACACCACGGCTCAGTATTCACAGGAATTTATATGGGCTGGGGATATGGTTGGGCGGGAATACATTAAGGATATATGGTGAGAGAGGATTTAAAAAATCTATATAAATGTCTATTTTAAAACCAAATGGGTAAAATATTTAAAACACATTCATTTTAAAACCTTCTCAGAGTGTAAGAATAACTTTGGGTTTTTGAAGAGACATTTTCCTTAGCTAGTACTATGATTTAGCTGAAGGACGACCCATACGCCATTGTGAACTGCCTGTCCCTTCTGCCAGCCCTTTCTCTTCAGCAGTGTAGATTTCTGGATCTTACCTTTTGAGTACAAGGTGTGATTACATCAGTAGATCAAGCACTGTATAATATCCCGTCTACTGCAAGACCAGTGTGCACAAGTACATTGCCACACCCATGCTTTAACAGCAGCTGGTCACCTTTCAGTGATTAAAATACTTTTAAAACTCTTTTAGCTTTCTCTTTGTCAGCACTCAGTCAAATGTAAATTTTTTTTTTTTTTTTTTTTTTTTTTTTTTTTTTTTTTTTTAAATATATGTATGTTTATGGGCACCTTCCTTCTGCTTGGGACTATGAACCTCTCTTTCTGATTAACAAAACTGTATACTGAAACCGACATCTGTTAATAGTGTTTGTGAAATCGTTTTAATTTATTTTTTTATACTTATGAGAAATGTTTGTTTTTCATGTGGCAGTAGAATATAATCATTATATATACACTGCATACAGTACATTTATACACACACACATATATATATATATATATATATATATATATATATATATATATATATATATATATAATTATTTTTTTCCCCACCTGTATTGTACATGGACTTGTGATGTGCATCTGTTAATGGGCACAAACAATTAAGTAACAATTTTGTCTCTCAGCAAAAATAACTGTTCTTTCCAACTTACCTTGAAACACGATTTTTTTTCATAAGGACGGCTTAAAAGAATCAACTTTGTTTTTTGTTTGGGTTTGCCCTTACAAAGAACTTTGTATATTGATAAATGTCCATATTTGACAACAGGTAACATTTTGTAAACATTCAGTGTAGGTAAGGTTGTGAAATATTTAATAAAGGAAATGCAAGATTCAATGTGCTAAAGGCTCAGGAATTGGATAAATGTGTTTATACCACAGTGCTGTTCTCTAATCTGATGGGTCAGAAAGTGTTGATTTACTTTTTTTTTTTAACAGCATGGCTCAGACAATAGTGTCAGCACTTGTATGGCAGACGTGCAATTTTACACTGAAAACATATTTAAATATTATTTCCCAATGAAAAAAAAGTTTTCCGCCACTGGAAAGTCTTAGGACTTTGTGCTTTCTGGTTGTGTTTTTTGTATTATTAACTTGAGGAGAAAAAAAATGAGAGGTTGGTTAGAGAATGAATGCTTATAGCTGCTATAATGTAAGTGATAACAGCAACTATGATGTCTCACAGATGTTCCACAAAATTAAATGTAACTATTAAAGGTTAAAAAGTATGGCATCCTTCTCATTAATGAATTAGAAATTGTAACAGTCGGCAAACTGCTGTGGTCTAAGAGAAATAAAAGACTTCAGAGTGTGCTGCTGTTATTAAATAATCAACTTTGGTGTCATAACCCTCTGTTGATTAATTTCCTGTTATAGCATACTGTCATGTTTTATTCATTACTTAGTGAAGGAACAATTGAGTAATTATGTTCCATGGCCGTCATTCGGAAGAAAGTTTTCTCTCCTGTTTTCTCTGACGGATAAGAGTCATTTCCCTTATTTCTGATATACACTCCCACTGAAATCACTGAGAACTCATCTCATTTACAAAAACTCAGCCTTTATAATAATCGAATCATCAAAGAAATTCCCCAACAAATCACACTTGACAAATTTCCCACAATCATGGTAAAAACTAACAAAAGGACCCTGTGCCCACTTTGTTTTACATTTGGCCTATTCTAAAGAAAGTGATTTATTCAAAACATTTCTCCACCCATACCAGATTTTCATGAGGGAGAAATAAAGTGTAGCTGGATGAGCATGTTTGGAATTCAGTAGCAGCTAAATTTAGTTAGTAGTCCTATAAATTTGCTTAAGTGTTATTTTGATATTTCAGTTTCCTTTTATTTAAATTTCAGCTGTGTAGCTGCCCAACAAGTCAGTATCTCAGCATCCCTCAGCAGAGCTTTCACAAGACCTAAGTGTGTGTGTGTGTGGGGGGGGGGGTTGTTTTGTTTTTGTTTTTTTTACCTGTAATCCTCTTGAAGTGAAATTAAATGGAGGGAAGACTTGAGTAAATATAGCAGTCTTGATCTTCTTACAGTTGAAATGGGCCATTCAGTAGTGTGGCTTACACAAGCAGTGCTTGAGAACCTAACTACAATCTGTGAACTGTAGTAATTGATCAGTATGTAGTAAGTGATGTGTGGTCTATAGGTGTTATTCTGTAATCTAGTGAGAAAGTGTTGCATGGTTTCTTATTTTTGTGTTTATTAGTAAATCTGAGGCGCCTATACGTGTTACTCAAGGTTGGAAACAAAACTTGCAGCAAAATTGTTTCTGCTATGTTTTTGAACTGCTTTTAAAGAAAATGCAGCTTGTTTAGACACACTGCATACTGATATTGAAAGATGTGAGAGAATGCAGGCTTGTGTGACCTCACAAAATCCAAATATTTACAGCGTGTACGCAGTGTGAACTCGTGTACATATGGTGTTCGTCAGCGGCAGTGTGGATTAGAAAGAAGAACCTGTGTGATTTTGACAAGAGGCAAACACAGCTGACTTTATTTTCAGCAATATTCTGAGACCCTTTTTTTTGTAGTTTTACAAACCTGTGCTTACCATAAAGATATGTAGGGCAGATTTTGGGACACCAGGTCCCATCATTTTCAAGGCTAGATATCCCACTACTTTAATCCAACACTAGAAACTATGTGCGCCTGCAAAGCTGACCCCTATATCCTGCCAAAGTCGTTAAATGTCCTGTCTGTAATTCCCATGCTATCTTGACTCCAACCCTTCCTCAGACCTCCCCATCCCATTTCCTGAGGAATTCTCTTTGAGGAATTTCACCCCATGCTCATTTTCTTCTATCTGGGATGACTCCATTCTGCAGCAGGCAGTGAAACACAGACTCTGTGTCTGTCCAGGAGACTAAAAAACAAAACTGTGGCTTCCTTCAGTGGAACAAAAAAAAAAAATCAGGCCTTTCCACTCACAAGTTGTTCTTTTCCCTTTGTGGATACTGACGTGAATAAACAGAGCAAAATAGTTCAGAATAGCTGTTATGTAAAGTAATGTTATGGTTGCGGGTGAGTAAAATGTGTGCTAAAAAAGTTTTACTTTAAAGTTAGATTTTGCAGTTTTCAGTATCTTGTGCTGTTTCTGTGTTCCCTTTTTATCTTTTGTAAAAGGATTTGTGTACAATCTTTGCTCATCTGGGAGTTATCTGTGTTAAATGGGCCATGTACTTTGTTTGCTTCTCTGTCCAGTGAGCTGTGGCTTTTCCCAGGTCCTCTTTCATTATATCACAGCTGTGATACTTGACCCACACCTTAACACCAAGTTCCTTTCCATACAATATTACACACACACATAGTTGTCCACTGGGGTACTGTACTTAGGTTATAATATTAACTCTCCATCATCATATAGCACTATTTTTGTGTATGTTTTGTATTGTACCCACATCCGGTGTGTACAGGGTGAGTGTGTGCAGGGCACCGAGAGGAAATGTGCAGGATGGCCTAGCACAAATAATGGACAAATTCCCAGAAATACACTGCTTTTGAAACAGCTGGCTATTTAGGGATCAAGCGTGTGTGCGTCAAGAGTTGACCCTTGTGCAACATAATGCCATCACATTTAACTTTCCACAACAGCACTGTTATATTTTCAAATCTGATGGATCACAAGATTTTGGTTAATTTTCTGTAACAGGGTCGCTGACAGTAGTTTAAGCTGCAAGGCGAATCGCAGGTTTATATTCAACCTGATATATTATTTCTTCTGTGGTAATAATTTACACATGGACTTCTTTGTTGGATGGTCCATGAAATAAATGGGTAGGAATGTGTTAAAATGTTCTGTAAGGGGATGATTTAAATATTTTTTCATTTATTTAGTGATTAGCACGTTCGGCTTGCACCTCCAGGGTTGAGGGTTCGAGTCCTGCTGCTGCGTAGTTTGCATGTTCTCCCTGTGTTGCAGGGGTTTCCTCCGGGTACTCCGGTTTCTTCCCCAAGTCCAAAGACATGCACGGTAGGCTGATTGGCATGTCCAAATTGTCCCTAGTGTATGAATGGGTGTGTGAATGTGTATGTGAGTGTGCCCTGCTATGGATTGGCACCCTGTCCAGGGTTTACCCCGCCTTGTGCCCCATGCACCCTGGGATAGGCTCCAGGTTCCCTATGACCCTGTAGGATAAACCGTATAGAAAATGGATGGATGGATGGATGAATGGAGGTAGGCTACAGTGTCAGTGCTTTGTAACAGTAAATCTTCCAGCATTAGAAACCATTCAAGACAGAGGACTTTGCACTTTCTGATAGCCTAGTAACTTGAGAAGCTACTTTTTTTTTGGCTTGTTAACACTGTGGGGGCCGGCCTGGGGGGGGAGTGGTGGAGGTGACTGGTGACGGAACAACTCTTTAAAGCTTTTATATTGTAAATGATTACATGAGCATGGACATTCCACAACATAAAATGTAGCTAAATGGTGGGTCATGAATAAATAATAACTTTTTTTTGCAAATTGCTGTCCTTAAAAGAAATAAAACAATTCAGGATGTACAGTAATAGGGAACTAATTTACTTTGGTGAGATAACAGTAACGCATTACACCACTCCATTGTTGATTTTCCTCTAACAGCAGGCCCTGTTGTGTTTTATTCCTTACTCACCCATTCTTTGTTCAGTCCTTATATTCTGATTTAGGTTAGTTTTCAAGATAAATTAATTGCTATGTAAAGCTTGTCATACAAAATTAAAGCAAAAGAATCTATTTTTTTCTGACAGTTATGGTTTAGGAAAGCATTCTATCCCCCACTACAATGCATTAATTATTAACCCCCTCTCACAAAAAAGACTCTCTTTTAGCACGTGAATAGTTAATGGATGTTAAGATGTTAAGAGATACAGCTACATGAAAACACAATGAGTGTAAATAGTGAGACCCAAAAAAATTATAATTTACAGCTTTTATTTTCCACATCTGTTCAGTGTGTCATCCTCCCAGCATGATGCATGTTGGGAGCTCTGCAAAAACAGAACCCCAGGCTTAATGCAAACCACACGGTCACATCACTCGAATTCCTGTGATTCCTCCTGATGAGGTCACTCTCATTGTGCACATTCAGTAGTCATGCATAGTTTCAGCGATTGTGTATTCTGTGGTCAATGCACTGTCACACAGGCAAATCTACAATGTCCTTGTTGATGGCTTTACAGCATGATGAAACTGTACAGGGAGGGGTGTTGGCTGAGCAGAGAATGAGGGTCTGTACAATACACTGGCTCATTGCGTCATGTCAGAATCCATGCTAGGAGTCTTGACTCTAAACTCTGACCTACACATTCTCTCAGAGCAGGAAGTGGACAACCTCACTATGGTTCTGGAATTAAATGATTTTTTATAATGAGGCATTTTTCTGTTGGGTATGAATTTATGCATATTTTTGGTTACATTTAAATTGTTGTATTCCCCAAAATGCTTTCATAATAGTATTGTAATAAACTATAACTCTACACATGTATAGGCTACTCACTGCATGAAAATTAATTGAAAAGCTGTACCACGGTTACGTATCTCAACTTACTCCAGAGAAATATGATGGAAACTTCCAGTACTGCAGACTGTTGTGTTATGTGTCTCTTGATTTGGTGAATCACTATGACTAAAGCTGACAGAATAATGACCATCCGATTGGCCCGATTGTTGTTGTTTTTTTGTGTGTGGTGTGATCTGTTTTTAATGATAATTTCTTATTATTTTTATTGTTTTTGTATTTTGTATTGTTTTTACTGTATAAGGCTGCATTAAAAAAGTCTGGATGTCTTTACCTCTGATTTACCTCTGACTGTAACCAGAAACATGCAACATGGCCCACTTTAGTTTAAGACAATTCAATTAAAATGACTCTAAATCAAATTAATTTTGTTCAAATTATTTAAAGTCTTAATAAACATTTTTGTATTACATACTGAGAGTCCTTCTTAAATTGATGTTATCAGAGAAAATGGCTCGGTCTTCTAGGTCTTTATATTTTGAATACAAAACATTTAAGCACTATTAGAGAATGCATAACTACAATTTTCTTAAATGAAATCTCCTCACCAAACTCACTGTCTGCTGCTTTGAAATCTTCCGCAGACCACATTCTTCTCCTCTCCTAGACCTGCCTTCTGCAAAATAATGTTGTGACTGTGAGAAATACATAAATACATAGAAGCATGGGAACATGGACATATTAATGTGGCTTATAGTATTAAAATGATTTAAAGTGTAAAAGTATTTTACGTCTTAAGTTTGAAATGAATATGTTAAGAACCAACAACTTTTTACATTACAATTTGTAGCTTTAACCTTTTAAAGTTTTCAGTTTGCAGCATATATAAAGATATGTTTAAAAGTATACAGACATCAAAATTACCATTAGTACTTTGTTTCAAAGCTGTTGTTTGTAAAAATAACTTTGAGATATCTACTGTAAGAAGCAGTTAGCTTTTTGCAGCATTGTGATTTCATTTTAGCCCATTGCTATGGGCAAATCGTCTTCAGTTCGCCATGGCTATGAGGGTCCCTCACAGATGGACTAATAATTTCAAAATTCTCTATAAATTTTCAGTGGGTGACTGCTGGCTTCACTCTCACCTTCCTTATCATTAATCTGACAGCTGTCTGTTGACGATTACATCATTATCTTTACGGACTGATCAACAGGGACGTTTAAGGTCTTTGCTAAGTCTCTGTAACCTTTTCCATTCGAGTGCTGTTTAATATTAAAATATTTCAATTTTTAAACAAAATATTGTGTGTGTGTGTGTGTGTGTGTGTGTGCAAAGTCAAAGTGGATATATAATGGAAGTATATTTAAAAACAAACAAACAAACAAAAAACAACAACAAAGGTGTCCTTCAATGTCATGTCTTCAGGTTAAGTGGGTCAACTAAAATTATATAAAAACCAGAGTCAGCTTGTGTAATTATTATTTTTCATATACAGAGGATAAAATGCTTGAGTGTAAATCAGTTATTCAAGTATTAGCACATTCAAGAAGTATTAAACGTCTTACTGCTAGTAGCTTACGATAATTTGACAGGATTCATACAGTACCACGGGCTAGACTTCCTTAGATATTGAATAGTGGGCCTATAATCAGATAACCTTTTATAACAACACAGCAAAAACGGAAAAAACAAGCATGTGCTTGGGCAGTGCTACAGCTAATCAGTTTGAAAAGAGATGAACTGCCATGTCGGTTCATTTATACCGGAGACAGCTGGTTAAATTGTATACAAGCACTTCAAGTTCCCTCACTTTGTCCCAGGATCATTTTGGCTCCAGCTTTTTTTTCTGTGTCGTGATGAATTTCCACTTCCCGGCAGAATCAGCCTCCCCCCACGCTCATTGGCTGACTGACTGAGAATGTGACTCATAAGCCAATCCAGGCAGGAGGAGGCGGGTTTTAGCACGATGCATTCAGCCCCCTCGCTCTCAGTCTTCAGCTTTTCCTCGGTTTAAGTTGCATCACAGTTAAGAGGTTTACAGTCCTGCTGAAGAGAGGAGCGCAATCAGCAGTTAACCTGGCCAAAAAGGTACGTACCAATATATTTTAGCTGAACTTTATGGCAACCTCTGTGTCACTGTCTTTGAAGTGAAATAAAATGCAGACAGTTGTTTAATAATGCAGAAAGACAAAAATAATAGACATTGTTTTTGAATTACTGTCAATCTTGGAGCTATCCATAAAGTAGCCTATAATAAGTTATATAAGCAGTGAACAGTGTAGGTGACATTTGTTATGTAATAATTCAAGTGATTAGATGCATTTTGTTATTAACATTTTCAGTAATCGGCCTGTAAATAGTATGCTACATAGTATGTAATAATAAAACTGTAACTACTGTACAACTGTATTGCAGTTAAGTTGTTATTATTAAACCTGTCATTTAACGTATTATTTAGCTTACTATTTAACCTAACGTTTTTTGTTTAGGGGTGAGATGAAAAGCAGATGGTGTATATCAAGAAAAATGATCTTACCCTAAACCTACATATGCTTTTGCTTTATGGTGATTGTAGCCTGTGCTACGTTTTAAAATACAGAGTATATATCATTTACAAACCATTTTCCTACAAACACTTCATACTTCTCTGATGTATAGTTCACTCCAGGTGCAGGATATGGGATAAAGGGGCTGGATGTGGAATTGTAGGGCTTAACAATGGCACCAAGTGGTTAAATTGGGAAATCCAGACATTGGATCATCTCTGAACACATAAGGGAGGTGTGTTGGTGTAAAAGGGAACAATTCAATTTGCCCAAAAGCTAAATGTTACAGTTTACTTGTACAAAATTCAAAATTGAAATTCAGTTTCTTTTCTTTTAATTTATTTTTCTCTCTCTCACCTATTTCAAGATCACACAGCCTGATTTATTTTACCAAATGTTTGGTCCACATTGGTTGTTGTTGTCTTTCTGTACTTTTCATATATAAAGCCCTTTCCTTGGATATTTTTGTAGTGTGGCGTCAGACGTGAATAAACCACAGAGAGACCGTAAACACTCGGATGGAGAAAACATATGGCCTGCACAGAGAAACAAGAAGATAAAAAAGGAACTGTGGTTTTGAACAGTTTAACACATGTTGTGCCAGAGATAATAGATTTATAAGAAAATATCTGAGTTTACAAGTTTTGGGGTGTGTCTGGCCTTTTTGGTGACCACAAATTTGCTTCAGCAGACTGTTTTCCCGAGCCAAATGAATTGCTGGTATAAAAAAACTAAACTAAACAGTGCAGCAGCAGCAATCTGTCAGTCTGGTTATTATGGACTGCTCCATCAAATACTTCAGTCAGCTATTCTGTGAGGACTGTTTTGTGCTTATACTCAAAATATATCCGTGTGAAGACTAGAATCATCTTCATTATAGTAGGGACAGTACTCTTAGCGTATCTTATATATATATATCTAATAAGATATAAGCATATTTTATAAGCCAATGTGAAATAATCCATCAGTGGCTTGATAGTTCTCGTAGGTTTGGTGGATTATTGCATATAAACTTCATATAAATATAAACTGTGGTAGACAGAGGCCAGTAGCATTAAAGGCCAGTAGCAGAAAACATAAAAGTGTATCACTTTTGTGAGGCAGTCTTGCCAATATCTACAATCATGTGAAAAAATAAGTACACCCCACGGAAATTGTTGGCTTTTTTGACATATTTGAACAAGCAAACATTTGATCATCTTTGAAATGGTGCCTATTAACAAAACCACAAGGGAAAATAGCTTTTTCAATCATTTATTCAATAGAAATATCAACAGATGTGATATTCTTTTGTGGAAAAGTAAGTACACCCTTGGCCTCAGAAGTTAGTATTGCCCCTTTAGCATTGGAATTCTGGGAAACAGAATGCCAGTCAAGACACCTATGTATTTAAAGACCCCCACACCAATTATGCAAAACACCTACAATAAGTTATTGCTGCTAAAGGGGCAATACTACCCCTTTAGCAGCAATAACTTCTTGTAGGTGTTTTTGCATAATTGTCCACCAGGCTTGCTGGAATTTTTGACCACTCTTCCATGTAATATTCTTTCAGTTGCAAGATGTTTGAGGGTTTTCTTGCATGTACTGCCCGTTTCAAAATCCCCCTCAACATTTCAATGGGATTCAAATCCGGGCTTTGACTAGGCCATTCCATAACCCTCCATTTCTTCTTTTTGAGTCATTCCTTGGGGGATTTGCTAATGTGCTTAGGATCATTATCCTGCTGAATGGTCCACTTTCGGTTCAACTTCAACTTTCAGAGAGATGGCCTCATTATCTTCAAGCACTATTTGATATCATGCAGAATTCATAGTTGAATCAATGAATGCAGACTGTCCAGTCCCTGAGGCAGCGAAGCAACCCCAAACCATAACATTTCCACCATTAGTATGAGTTGCTTCTCCTGAAAAGCTATCTTTGGTCAGCACCAAACATGTCTGCTGTTACTGTGGCCAAACAACTTTTTCCATGTGACTGATCTGTTTTTTGTTAATTTTGCTTGTATTTTCTCATTTGTAAGTTGCTTTGGATAAAAGCATCTGCTAAATGAATAAATGTAATGTAGATGTCATTTAAATTGTGAACATTACTACAAAATGTTGATTTTATGTTTCATTTGACAGAGCGTATCAACTTTATTAATAGGCACAAAGATGATCACGTTTGCTTGTCCAAATATGTAAAAAACAAACAAACAAAACAAAACAAAAAAACATTTCCATGGGGTGTACTTATTTTTTCACATGACTGTTCCTGGAGAGCTACTTTCCTTAGGTTTCATCTCCAACCTAAATCTAGCACACCTGTTTTAGTTGATCAAGAACTGGGTTAGATGGGTACGATTGTGGTTGGAGCTAAAGTCTTCAGGATGGTAGATCTCCAGGAACAGGGTTGCTGACCACAGTGTTAGAGTATCATGAAGAACTTTCACAATACAGCCTCTGACAACATGGCATGGAAAGAATGATTGTAAAATCATTTTAGGTGATTTTTTAAGTTCTGCTTTCCCAAATTATAGAGGTTATATTTAAGAGTGTTTCTATGCCTATTTACATACAATTTCAAACATACATTAAACTGGTATTCGCAATACTGTAATTTTTGCATGCAATGGATTGTGAAGGTTTCTTCATTTTAGGATTCTGTTTACATTTTTTTCTGTCTTCCCCATTTCCCTAAAATGCAATTCACAAGGCATTCTCATTTCAACCAAAGCACTGGAGGTAGTTGGGAGGAAGAAGACTAGCCAGTGTTCTTTATTTTAATTGCAATTCTCCTAGTAGGGTGCAAGGGGCAACAAAAATGTACAAACTGCTTCTTTAACTCTTTTTGGTAGTTAATCTGTGCTGTTCTTTCTGTATTTTCTCAGATTTCTAGAGATGATAAAGAGTTCCTGATCTCCAGTGATCTGAACACCCAGACAGCCAGGAGATTGTAGGAACATCCAGAAGTACTAAACAAGAACCAAACCTGGAAAGTTTGTTTGATTGTTTTGCTCTAATCTAATGGTCATTGAGCTCTAGATCTTGTGATGGTCTGGATATTTAACCAAAAGAGTGTTCCATCTCTTGGTTTGGTAAAGGTGAGCAAATTATGAATTAGGCAATGCTAAAACCAGGAGCAAACGTTTCCTAGCTCCAGCTACATCATTACAACAGCCATTGGAATTCTGGGAAACAGAATGCCAGCCAAGACACCTATGTATTTAAAGACCCCCACACCAAGGCATGGCAAAAAGCTAAAACTGAGGGATGTTCTCTCTAGTGATATGATCAGCCCTCCTCTGGGGGACTTGCGCCACAGCGCCCATGTTGGACCAGAGGGGGAGGGTGACATGTTCGGAGATGTTCGTTTCCTACAAGGCAAATTGGACATGTTACCTGCCTTAGCACACCCATCACACAGCATGAACAGACATGTTGATGACATGTTTGAGGTAAGAGGACTACAGCATGGGTATGACCCCCTTCATAACTCAAATCACAGCTCCATTCTTAAAAGCACTATCTCAATGCCTGCGTTCATTGCCCCTGAGCAGCCACCTCCTAAACCTCCTCGTCTACACTTAGAGGAAAGTTCCAAGCAGCAAAAGAACCACCACAATCAGCAGCAACACTCCATGTCTGTGTGTGCAGAAGGGGTTGGACACTACATGGAGCCCTGCCATGACTTCACCCTATCTGCATCCATCCCCATCTTGAGACACCTAGTGCCCTCTGCTGGCTCTTTCTCTGAGGCCTCTTCAGATGACTCCATGTCCGAGGGCTATGTTCCACCGGACCCTAAGCGAGGACTGAGCCTGGACTCTGATGCTGGCCTGAGCAATGAGGACCTTCGAAGTGAACATAGCGAGTCTCCCGCATTCTCTCCCACCATGTCACGCTCAGAGTCTCTCGCTGGCCTCGACCTGGATCTGGGACCATCCATTCTGGAGGATGTTCTCAGGATAATGGACCGTTACAAGAGTGTGAAAGACAGGTGTGAGCTGTGAGCTGGTTAAAAGTCTTTAAACATAATAATGTGCATGTCCTTGTTTGGCCTTGTACTTCTCATGGTCAGGGGATAGTTTATTCGCTGGACACAGGAGTAACCGATTGTAACAGAATGACTACAATAACTGATAACTCCATCTCTTACTGTGTAAATGTTTGTCTGAAATGGAGATGTAGACAACTGGATTTGTATACTGTTTATATTGTACATTTACATTATTACATTGAAAATCTACTCAATGTAAATGGACTGTGACTTTTTTGTAATTTATAAGTACTTAAACACGGAACAAATCCAGTGCAAAATTCAAAGAGCGGTTACATTTGCACATTAGTAAATTCATGACCGATGTGAAATACTGACTTGTTTGTTACTTGTAACTAGGGGTGGGCGATATGACAAAAATATCATATCACGATACTTGAGGACATTTCAACGATATACAAGAAGATTTTTTTTTTTACTTACGTCAAATCATAAAAACATAAAAAAAATACATCACCATACCAGCGATATCTCATACATATTATATGTATCACATAATCATTCATCACGATATGAATATTATATCGATATATCGCCCAGCCCTACTTGTAAGCAATATCTGTGATTGAAACCAGTTCATCTTGATGTCCATATTCATAAGTTTAAATTTTTTTCTTCTTTAGGTATTCTATCACAAACACAGTTCACTATTAATATGTATCATCATATGAGACACGGATTTAACATGGCCATGTAAATAAAATATTATTGAAACCAATTAACCTTTTTAATTTTAATCATCACATTGACGATGTTAAGTTCTTTGTCCGATACCAGTCACAGAACCAGAATTTGGACGCTACACTGGCTGATTTCCTCTCATCTGGGCCCAGGAAGAAGTCACACCGACACCATTGTTCAGTGAAAGCTTCTTAGTTTAACGATACAGAAAGCATAATATATATACACACAGAAATATTGATAAAGAATGATAAATGTCAATTGGAACAAGTCACAGATAAAATTAAAACATCTATTACGCATGTTTGAGTAACATAAGAACTACAAGACGTCTAGTCTACCAGATAATAAGAGAAGAAGAAGAACCGAGAGAGAGTGAGTCAGGATGAAAGGCGGGGTGATTAGGAATGCTCAAAACAACACATACCATGAACACAAAACAATTTGGTTCCGGTGCATCGTGACACAAACTAGAGACCTTCAGAATTGAGACACAGAGATCATGCCTGAAACTTATCAGATATGAATATATACAATAGAACAAATGGTTATTACCAACAACAGGACCAAATACACACTAACTACAAGAATGTTATGTGGATTGAACAGGGTTGTATTCTGTGCAAGCTGAGCATTTGTAAAATGTATGAAGTCATATATAACAGCAAATGAATGTACAAATGATTATATATATATATATATATATATATATATATATATATATATATATATATATATATATATATATATATATATATATTATTAAGCGGTACTTCCTTCTTTTCAAGTAGTCTATTTTTGGATTCTGCATGACCCATACTGTACATTAACTCCAACTTCCTCCCAGGCTGGAATATGCAAAAAAAGAAGAAAAGAAGAAAAAAACCCCCCACAAGAATTCCCTTTGGGTGTTTTCAGAAGAAAATTTTAATGTGTCTTTATCCTCATAAAAAATTTTTTTTTTCAAATAAAAGATGAAAACTGGGATTTTGGTCCCCAGGAGTCTGTATTGTATAGTCAGTAGTAATGTGTGTAATGCGAATGACTCAACTCTCTGAGCTGCTCTTTTATGTGAACGTTGGGAGTCAACTCACATTTTCCCCACCAAATATATTTATTGAACATTTTCCAACTATAGCAGAAAACACAACAAAAATTTCAATTAAGAAAAATAAAACACACACACACACACACACACACACACACACACACACACACACACACACACACACACACACAAAACCAAAACCAAAAAAAAAAAAAACATGCAGACGTAATCATGAGCACATTTAACCCAGGCCACTTAAGGGGTAAAATAAATAGGTATGTTGCAATTTCAAAACCATTATGTACTCACTTAAAGCAGATGAACGGGGAAATCCATCCACAGAATAGTGGACAATTCAGTCCCTAGATTACTGATATAGGGAACTTACTCTTTTTGAAGAGACATTTTTGGAAGTAAATAAATAAATAATTTTAAAAAAGGGGACAACGTTGTTAATTTCACAGAGTGTAATAAAAAATGATCCAGTGAATCTTATCAACATCTGAGTTGTCTGAACCAGCATGCCCCAGTTCAAATTAAGACCAAGGTTTGACTCTCATCTATGTATGACTCAGGCAGCATTATGTATATATACTCACCGTCCACTTTATTAGGAACACCTGCACATTCATACACAGTGCATAAAATCATGAGGGTACAGGTCAAGAGCTTCACTTAATTAGACATCAGAATTTGGGGGGGGGGGGGGGGGTTCAGGGGGTCATCTCTGTGACTTGGTTGTTGGTACCATTTACGGCAACTTAAATCTAACTGAAATGTTAATTTAAACAGGAGAGTTCATATGACACAATGTTAAAAAATAATGGAAATTATGTTTTGATATATGAAATGAATAGTAATTTAAAAAAGAAAAGAAATAAAAACCTCTAACCTCATGATAAATACAACTGTTTTTAGACAAATATACATGAATATAATGAGTGATATGCATTGATCCCTGAAAGCTAAAAGTAAATAAAGTCTCGCGTTAAAACGGGACGTATAAAACACTTACATTACACTACAGAACTTATTAGAGAACTAATAATAGCGAAAGCGATATAAGCTTGGGTCAGAGTTCACTTTTTATGCACACTTCCATTTTCTAGTTCCCACTTTGATTAGTTTGGTCTAGACCGCTGTGTTTGTGGGTTGGACTTTGCGCGATCCAATCAGATGTAGAGTTTACGACAGAGCAGCCAATCATAATAGCGGAAGCCGATGACGCTTTTAGGAAGCGACGTCGTGCCGCTTACACAACAGAGTGAAGAACGCACTGTAACGTGCCGATTTGTTGCATACAGAAACTGTTAACTTTGTGTAATTTTGACATCGTATCTGTTGTCAAGCTGCAGCAGACACATAAAAGGTGCTACAACAATCCTGTCAACAATCATGAAGTGAGTAACCCTAACTATTGGCAACTATTACAATACCTCATCAGTGCTTGCTAACTAACTGCCTTGCAAAGAATATTACCAAGCATAACTAAAATCCTCGTTTTGTTTTTTTTTCCACCTAAATGTTAATCTTCCATGTAGGTTGAACATCGAAGGGCTGTTAGTTTATTTCCCATATGACTACATCTACCCAGAACAGTACTCTTATATGCTGGAGCTCAAGAGGACACTGGATGCCAAGGTATATCATGTGCATAACATTCATACTCTTCTAATGTAAATAACACCTCTCTTACCTGCTGTCTTGTCTTATCTCAGGGGCATGGCGTTCTGGAGATGCCCTCAGGGACCGGAAAAACAATTTCGCTTCTGTCTTTGATTGTTGCTTATCAGAAGGTGAGGATCTGTGGGATCTGGGTTATTTATTTAAAAGGTTTCTTGTTGAGCAAGGAACAAGCCGATAAAGTGTTTGTGATTGCTTGCAGGCCTACCCTCTCGAGGTAACCAAATTGATTTACTGCTCTCGAACTGTACCTGAGATAGAGAAGGTAAGTAACGACATGGTGTACAGTGCACTCGCTGTCCCTGCTCTCTGAAGTTATAATGATGCTCATCTTCTGTATTTTAGGTGGTAGAGGAGCTGAGAAAACTAATGGAGTACTATGCAAAGGAAGCGGGAAAGGAAAATCACTTTCTTGCTCTAGCACTTTCTTCAAGAAAGAATCTGTGCATTCATCCTGAGGTAGGTGTCTCGTGGCTGTCGATTTAAAAAGGCTCACCACGTCTGCAAATTCGCGCAGTGAGAGAATAATACAAGTTTTAAGAGGCAGATCAGTCACTGCTGATGTCCTATGGTTTGCAATTGAGGCTGTGTACAAGAGTCTGATCGTTAATGCTCATGCTTACAGGTGAGCTCACTGCGCTTTGGAAAAGAGGTGGACGGAAAATGTCACAGTCTGACAGCATCATACATTCGTGCACAACGTCACAGTAATCCCAGCCAACCTGTCTGCCGCTTCTATGAGGTAAAGGGTTAGGAATAATGCACAGGTCATGCTGATTTGAAAGTGCATGTCGGTTGAGGTCGGCCCTCCTGATGTTTTGAAATCATTACCATATACGGTATCAGGATTTGTTTTCTAAAATTATTATTATTATTTTTTATCACTGTACACGTGTGTTGTTTATTGCTGTCTCTTTTTGTTTCTGCTTCTGCAGGAGTTTGATGCTGTGGGAAGGCAGGTGCCAATTCCTCCTGGCATTTACAACCTAGATTACCTTAAAGATTTTGGACGGAGGAAAGGCTGGTGCCCGTACTACCTAGCACGCTACTCGGTATGTATTTTTACAGAACATGTGCATTTATTAAAAAGTACAACCTTGATACAGATACCAATTTCGACATTCAACACATTGTGTTTAAAACAAACACATAGTGGAATACTTTCTATACAGTCCCCTCCGAACGTATTGGAATGGCAAGGCCAATTCTTTTGTTTTCTTTGTTACACACCGAAGACATTTGGGTTTGAGAACAAAAGATGAATGTGGGACGATGGATCAGAATTACAGCTATCATTGCCTGATATTTGCATTTAGATACTTTTAAATAATTTAAAACATGGCACCTTTGGTGGCAGACTACCTGATTTTTAGGTAAGCAAAAGTATAGGAACAGATTGTCTTAACTTAAATAATACTTAATTTGGTTGCATATTTCTCACTTGCAATAAGCCTGCATTAAACCTAATGTTAAGTCTTAATAACTGCATTAATCACATCACCAAACTATTTATTTTTGTGATGCTTTTCCAGGCTTGTAGTGCAGCTACTTTCATTTGTTGTTTGTTTCGGGGGGTTTCTCTCTTCAGTCTCCTCGTCAGGAGGTGAAATGCTGCTCAGTTGGGTTAATGTTTGGTGATTGACTTCGCCAGTTTAAAACTTTCCACTTTTTTCCCCATGATGAAGTTCTTTGTTGTGTTGGCAGTGTGTTTTGGGTCATTGTCTTTCTGCATGATGAAGGTGCTCCCAATTAGATTGGATGTATCTGAAGTTACAGAATGTTTCTGTAGACTTCTGAATTCATTTTGCTGCTACCATCATGAGTTACATCATCAATAAGGATTAGTGAGCCTGTTCCAGAAGCAGCCTTGCAAGCCCAACCCATGACACTACCTCCACCATGCTTGCCCGATGAGCTTGTATGTTTTGAATCATGAGTAGTTATTTTCTTTTTCAACAGTTTTTCAGGACATTCCAAATTGGTTTATTGGCTATGCCTAATGCTTGTGCAGTGACATTTTTCCCTCTGTTCTTCAAAATGGCTTACTTTTCTCCCATAGACTGCTCTCTGGACTTCATGTTGGTTTATCCTTTTAAACAACAAATGTAGTCTTCACAGGTGAAACCCAAGGCTCAAACCAAGAGTAGACATTCAGAGCTATTAATTGTTTAAACAATCAATCTAACAGGGCACACCTGGGTAGCAAAAAACACCCCTCCAGTCATGTGTTCCAATATTTGTGATCACATGAACAAATTTATGGGTTCAAACAAAAGGCATTCTAAATTGTTTAACACACCTAGATGTAAATATCAGGAAATGAAAGCTGAAATTCTGATCAGTTGTCTAATACTCATCTTTTGATCTCAAACTCGTGTGTCTTCAATGTATAGCAAAAACAACAGAATTGACCTTGCTATTCCAATACTTTCAGAGGGGACAGTATCTATTTTTGTTTTTTATGTTGATTGTCACAAACGATAAGATGATCATATACATCACTAAATAAAATGATTTAGAAATGCTAATGAGCCTGAAAAGTGATGCATTTTTGATCAATTAAATAATTTTTTTTCCCCCAATGGCACTGAATCATAATGGTGTCTTTCAAAATTATTTAAGGTATTGAATGCATTGACAATGTATAATTATTTTCATTTTTTTTCTTTGTCAGCTTCTTCATGCTAATATAGTGGTTTACAGTTACCATTACCTTCTGGACCCAAAAATCGCAGACCTGGTCTCAAAAGAACTTGCAAAGAAATCTGTTGTTGTCTTTGACGAAGCTCACAACATCGGTAAGTCAAGTCACGTCAAGTGGTTTTTATTGTCAGTCCTCTATGTAGCTTGTATAGATTGGAACGTAATGATGTTTCCCCAAGAACATGGTGCAACACATAATAC
The DNA here is from genome assembly GCF_001660625.3 of Ictalurus punctatus. NCBI lineage: Eukaryota > Metazoa > Chordata > Actinopteri > Siluriformes > Ictaluridae > Ictalurus > Ictalurus punctatus. The sequence continues at coordinate 10,209,218 of NC_030432.2, read as the reverse complement.
AGTGGCACAGTAGACAAGTCTACATAAAGTGTAAAACCTGCAGCCACAGAACAATAAATATGCAGGACGGTGCACGTCAACTAGACAGAACAGCACTGAGTAGAATAACTAGTCTGTAAACTTTAGACTGTGGTCACAGTCCCATATGAAGTTTCTCCACCCTACCTGGCCACTCTGAACAGTTTTGTGTAATCTTCTGTCCTCCCAGACAATGTGTGCATTGACTCAATGAGCGTGAACATCACCAGGAGGACACTGGACCGCAGTCAGGCCAACGTGGACACACTTCAGAATACGATTCAAAGGTGAATAGAGTTCATTCAGCTAGTGGTGAAGAGCAATTCAATATAACAATTAGTCATTTTGTTTCAGAGCTGATATGTCTTCAGATATGTCTTGACATTTACGTGGTTGTAGAATGTAGCACATCGTTTGTGTGCAACAGTGTTAGGGTTCATTGTGCCACTCAGTGGTGTTTCTCTTGAAGGATAAAGGAAACTGATGCTGCTAAACTACAAGAGGAGTACAGGAGATTAGTGGAGGGGCTAAAAGAAGCCAATGTTGCCAGAGAAACCGATATCTACTTGTCTAATCCAGTACTCCCAGATGAAATACTCCAAGGTCAGTTTGTCTGCATAAAAGTTTCTAAATCACAGGTGTTCATACCCAGTTTCAGGCTGGGCCATATCTGCATTTTTTAAAATGACACTTTTTACATCATCATCATTAGTATTTCTTATTATTTACTTTACATTATTATAAATGCATTAATCTCTAGTCTGATTACGGTCATGGTCAGTTTTTTATTTGTTTCATAATGATGAGAAATTGCATTAATTCATAATACAGCTTCTTTACTATAGCAGTCTGTATGAAGAAATCATATGAGCTTACCTTCGCTAAGATCATGCCTGTACTCAGTCACTCACCGCTTGTTTTCGGTCCCTGTCAACTTCTTTTTGTAGGTCACTACACTGGGTGATTCATTTTGGAATTTGGAGTTAATATAATTAATATATCAAGGCCAGTTTACACCAGATGCATTTCTGAAGCGTTTTTAGACGTGCGTCACACAAAGCAGATATGCAAGAGCTTTGTGAGACACGCCTGAAACATGGCTTTTTGTTTTACATTCTCTGTGTAAAATCTATAAGTAAGGGAAATGTTTATACGATAAAGATATCTATGTATCTATGTACCTATATAAATGCAACTGTCCCTGTCCCTCATTGTTTCACTGATACTGTTGCACACTTAGGTGTTAGTTGTTTTCATAAAGATTAAGCATGCTGTCATGGCAGTGCCACAGACAGAATGTGTGCAGTGTGGATTGGACAGTCTGAAAATGTTGCCTAGCGCTGTATTATGGGCCGATTCAATATATTTTTTTCCATGTCCTTGAGCTTGACGACTGTGTTCAAAGGGCTGCTTTCATTTAACATAAGCAGGCGTCATGCTGATTCCACTTTTCTAGAGTTGAAAACCTGCAGCCACAGTGAACCTTGGATAAGATTGATCACTGGTACACTATATGGCCAAAAGTCGTTATTCCTCAAACTGTTGCCACAAAGTTGGAAACGCACAGTTGTATAGGATGTCTTCGTATGCTGTAGCATTACAGTTTCCCCTCACTGGAACTGAGAGGCCCAAACCTGTCCCAGCATGATAGTTCCCCTGTACACAAAGTGAGGAGCATCTTTGCTACAGTTGGTGTGGAAGATCTCGAGTTGCTGAGTTCAGAGTGCTGACGTTAATCCGACTGAAAACCTCTGGGATGAACTGGAAGGCCATCTGCCCCCCAGGCCTCCTCATCCGACATCAGTGCCTGACTGTGCTCTTCAGTGGTTTTGGGGCCGAATCAGCACAAATCCTCACAGCAACACTCTAAAATCCAGTGGAAAGCCTTCCCAGAAGAGTGGGGGTGATTTTAATAGCAAACAGGGGACTAAATCAGGAATGGGATGTTCAACAAACACTAATAATAATAATAATAATAATAATTATTAGAAGTGACGCGATAGAAGTGACGCGAAGAGTCAAAGGTAGTGAATTCCAGATCTTGGGTGCTGCTCCGCTGAATAACCTGCCACCCATATTAGAGAGCTGAGATCTAGGGACAGAGAGGAGTCCGGACCCAGAAGATCTGAGCGAGTGGATGGGGTTGTAGGGGAGAAGCAATTCACTGAGATAGCGAGGTGCCAAACTGTGAAGTGATTTAAACATATGATTGACAGGTGTACACAAACCTTTGGTCATATAGTGTATAACAAATGAAGACACTGTAGGCTCTTTCTTTATAATGGATGTGAAATGTAATATACTCCTGTAAGAAAAGCCCTTTGTTTTGTATCATGTTCTGATGCTACAGAGGCCGTCCCAGGCAATATCCGTACAGCAGAGCATTTTATAGGCTTCATGAAGCGTTTCCTGGAGTACCTGAAGGCTCGGCTGCGTATCCATCACGTTGTGCAGGAGAGTTCTCCTCAGTTCCTTAAAGACATCTATGAGAAGGTGTGCATTGATCGCAAGCCCCTCAGGTGAGGCATATCTCTGTGCGTTCTATGTGTTGTGTCTTAAACTTAAACTAGCATAAAACTCGCTGTTAGGAAAATAATAGAATTTATATCGGACACTGTAAGTATATTTCATTCAACCTGCTACATTACTTGATGCATTGTGATTATTTCATCATCAAATGTATGACCTGAGCTGTGGTCCCCCCCCAATAGATTCTGTGCAGAGAGGCTACGCTCATTATTAAGAACTCTGGAGATTGCAGATATCGCTGACTTCTCTGCCATTACTCTGATCTCCCACTTTGCTACACTTGTTAGCACCTACAGCAAAGGTAAAAATTCTGTAATCTTTATTCGGATTGCAGAACCAACAATATACATTTTTGAAAAATAAATAAAATTCTTTTTCCAGGCTTCACAATTATTATTGAACCCTTTGAAGACAAAACGCCCACGATCGCTAATCCCGTTCTGCACTTCAGGTGGGTTACATTGACATCTAGCAGAAAGTCTGATTTGTGTTCCATAGAAATTATTAAAATTTAATATGTAATTATTGCCATTCTAAATTAATTCATTACTTTTTGATTTTGTGTGAATAGATATTTACATACAGTGTATGATCTTATGTTTTCTTCAGCTGCATGGACCCCTCCATTGCTATAAAACCTGTGTTTGAGCGGTTCCAATCAGTCGTCATCACTTCAGGGGTAAGTTGCCTTCTATTGTACCATCTCTTCCCCCACTTCCTCTTCAGAAAAGCATTCGCCCTATCATCGGGAGAGAATGAAAGTTTGGGTCTCAAAAATGCCACAGCCATCTGTGGCTGGGAGTCAAGAGTGCAAAATTGGCCAGGGAGAAAATTTGAGGAAACAACTCCTCCCAACTGCTACACCTGTGCAACAACTATAGTTGCAATCAAAATTATTCAATCCCCATTGCAAATATGGTTTATTGTTTACAAACTTGCAGCTGTTAAATCAAACAAAAGCAATTCAATTAATTGTAAATTCAATACAACGAATGCTTCAAGTGGTTTCCCCAAATTCAACTGAAAATGCAACTTATGATTTCTCCAGTTTCAAAATTATTCAACCCCCTGAATAGAATCCCTCATAACAGCACAATTATACAAAGTAGATGTTGTCTCAAGCACACCTGATGCATCTAATCAGGTGTGCTAGAGCTGGAACATATGAAATACCTGAACTGGCTAGGGGTAGAAGATGTATGAAATACCTGGATGGGGCAGAAAAAGGAAGCTATTAATGGCTGCAAACGGATTCCTGAGAAGACAGGTTGTGAAAAACCCTTGAGTGACTGCAAAAGACCTGCAGCGAGACTCTATGGAAACAGGCACTGAGGTTTCAGTGAGCACATTAAGATGTGTACTAAATGCAGAAGGTTTCCATGCCAGAACTCCAAGGCGTTCACTACTACTGACCCAAAAGCACAAGAAAATTCGGCTCAAAATCATATACATAAGTCACAGAAGTTTTGGGATTCTGTTCTGTGGACCAATGAAACAAAACTGGAACTTTTTGGTACAATGGATCAGCGGTATGTCTGGAGGAAGAAGAAGGAAGAAAGAACACTCTGTCCACAGTCAAGCATGGTGATGGCTCGGTGATGCTCTGGGGTTGCTTTGCATCGTCTGGCACTGGAAACCTGCAGCGAGTGGAAGGCAAGATTTATTGAAGTATAAGAAAATCCAAGGAGAAAACATCATGCTGTCTATGAGGAAGCTGAAGCTTGGGCGTCATTGGACCTTCCAACAGGACAATGATCCCAAGCATACCTCAAATTCCACCAAGGCTTGGTTGCAGAAGAAGTCCTGGAAGATTCTTCAGGGCCATCACAGTCACCTGACTTAAAATCTCTGGTGGGATTTGAAGAAGGTGGTTGCAGCACACAAACCCAAGAATATTACTGAACTGGAGGCCATTGCTCATGAGGAATTCTAAGATTCCTCAGGAACACTGCCAGAAGCTGGTGTCTGGCTATGCATCTCGTTTGCAACAGGTCATTACAGCAAAAAGGGTTCTCTACTAAGTACTAAGCATGCTTGCCATGAAGGGGTTGAATAATTTTGAGACTGGAAAACTCATTATAAGTTACATTTTCAGTTGAATTTGGGGAAACCACTTGAAGCATTCATTGTGTTGAACTATTTCAATTGCTTTTGTTTGAATTGTTCATTGCAAACAGCTGAAAGACTGTATTATTATTATTATTATTATTATTATTATTAATTTATTTATTAATTTATTTACTTACTTACTTACTTACTTACTTATTTACTTATTTATATATTTATTTATTTATTTTGTAAACAATAAACCTGATTTGCAATGGGGGTTGAATCATTTTGATTGCAATTGTAAATACTATTTGTTTGCTTGACAAGTTTTTCAACTGGACCATGAAGTACTATATGGGGAAGTATTTGCCATAAATACTGCCATCATATAGCAATCATTCCCCTTTATCCTCTCACCTGGGCAAGTTAGACTATATGAATATAATATATTGAGCTATTTGCTTAGCAGCTTGTGCCATGGTCAGAGTTATCGGTATCCTTTCTTTCAAAGAGGGGGATAGTATGGTGAGCATGCCTTTATCTGATATTCTGAGCATTACGCATAGAATGCTGCTGGGCTCTGTAGAGATCTGCACTACCCTGCGTTTGGCAAGTCACTCACCATTCTTTGTTCATCTCTACAGGCTCCAGAGTTTTTATTTTCTTTTGTGTCGGTGACTTTGCCTGTGCTAAGTAACTTTTATGTACCATAATAGTGCTAATTTTTCCTACGCAGTCATTCCCCACTCTGTGTTTAAGCATTTGAATACATTCCCCACCAACTAGCTGACCACTGTGGCTTGTGGCCGATGTGTTGCTACGGTCATAAAATGGGTACGCTCTTACTATGAGCTGCTAAGCCTGCTTTATTTTAGTTTTCAGCATTTGTCTTGGAGTAGGTATTACGTCTGCACAAACATCCGTTTTCCTAGAATTGGGTTGGAGTGCCATCATGTTCCATGTTATAGTGAGTGGGTAGCCACTAATAACCATGCTACAGGATACTGGCAGATTTGGATCCTGGCTCAGAGCTGAATCTGGCCCAAGCCTGTCAGTTTGAACAGCTTGCTGGTCGCAATAAAAGTGCATCTTAGCCAGAGCACGCCCATCTGTGGGTCTGGCCCCTTGGACTAGCCAACTGAGGACTGTGCTCTAACAGCCCAGTAAACCTTTTTCGAATTCAAGAGCCCCTAACATATGGAGCATGTATGCCCTTAAGTGGAAATTATGCAAATGGTCTTTACCTCATCAGGCTGGACCCTGTGCATTGTAAACCAACCGCTAGTGGTGTTTGAGGAGACCCCCCCCCCCATGCTATGGAAAGTACTTTGGGTGTCTTAAAAAAGTGCCATATAAATGTATATGTAACTAATGGTTTGGTAGCAGCTATCACAGTTTACCACAGGATTGATCATTAGGGTGACTTTGTAGCTGAATCCAGCTTTTCTGTTCAAGATGATATCACCCAACTGTATGAATTAGTTGATTAACATCTTGGTAAGAATAAGCCTGTTAGATTTCTTCTTAATTCCTTAATTCAAATATTCGGTACGTCTGCTTTTGGATATAATGTCCTAGAGAATGATTGCTGTAGGATGGCGGCGCTTTTGCCATGCCTGGTTGGATACAATCAATTTCTTTTGTTAGTTAATACACTATTATCATTATCTGAATAATGTCAATTTAATACAGTAATAACAATTTTTTTGTATGAAAAAAATTAACAGCTACTATCAAACTCATCCAATCTTGTGAAATCTGTGTATGAGAGTGCTGAGTATCATGAGTTTTGACACATGGAATAACTTCATGTATTTCATAGTTTGTCTTACGTTTCCTCTTACAAGACTCTTTCTCCACTGGAAATCTATCCCCGAATCTTGGACTTCCACCCCGTTACCATGGCCTCCTTTACCATGACACTGGCACGTACCTGCCTTTGTCCTCTTGTGAGTGTGCAGTAACCCATTCAAACTAAATCTGTTTTTTTTAAAGGATATTTCAAATCTGAATATTCTAAACATTTTCTCAGATTGTTGGGCGTGGCAATGATCAAGTGGCTTTGAGTTCCAAATTTGAGACCAGAGAAGATTTTGGTTAGTGCTACTGTTTGAATGTTTATGCTTTATTGAGTCTCAAAATGTAGAGAGTTGTGTTAATGCACCGTATCCCCCACAGCTGTGATCCGGAACTATGGGAACCTGCTTCTGGAAATGTCTGCCATTGTACCTGATGGGATTGTAGCATTTTTCACCAGCTATGTTTACATGGAAAACATTGTAGCTTCATGGTATGAGCAGGTATGCAAATAAACCACTTCTGCTATTAATTCTGTAATTGTCAAATAAGTGTGCATTTTGTAAAAATAGTGGCATTTTTTGGACTGTAGGGAATTCTGGAAAACATCCAGAGGAACAAGCTTCTTTTCATAGAGACACAAGATGCAGCAGAGACCAGCATGGCTCTAGAGAAGTACCAAGAGGTCAAGAGACCATCTGAAATTTATCTCTAAATTGTCACTTAGTATCAGTTGGAAATATTTGCTATATGTATTTATAAATAATGATATAAAATATGTAGTGCTTCTGACTGCTTATAATCTGGTGTTCTAGGCTTGTGAAAATGGCAGGGGGGCCATCCTGCTGTCTGTGGCCAGAGGTAAAGTGTCTGAAGGGATAGACTTTGGTAAGTACCCTGCTAACACCAACTATATGACTTCATGTCATTTAGTTGTATAATATTTTTATACAGTGATTCTGTATTTATGTTGCCTCTGATTGACACACAGTTCATCACTTTGGGCGAGCTGTGATCATGTTTGGAGTGCCTTATGTCTACACCCAGAGTCGAATACTTAAGGTTAATCATTCAGTCACACTGCAGGCTGAACATGCCCCAGTTTTCCCAGCCAGTTTTTGCTTGATCTCCGCAGTGAAATAATTCACCCCTGTTACTCGCTCCCTCAGGCTCGTCTGGAGTATCTGCGAGACCAATTTCAAATCCGTGAGAATGACTTCCTGACTTTCGATGCCATGCGACATGCGGCTCAGTGTGTAGGCAGAGCCATCCGAGGCAAGACCGACTATGGTCTCATGATCTTTGCTGACAAGGTGAACATTTCTTCATTGTGTTCAATGTCTGGTTGATTAAGGTTAGGCGTCTCCTTTCAGTTACTGAAGCCCTTTGGTTCCCACCCTCAGCGTTACGCCAGAGCCGACAAGCGAGGTAAACTACCCCGCTGGATTCAGGAACACATCACAGATGGCAGCCTTAACCTGACCATTGATGAGACAGTGCAGCTTGCCAAGCACTTTCTGCGGCAGATGGCACAGCCATTTAGACGGGTAGGTCCAATTCCCTCTTCAAAACACCCAATCTGCTGTACAGACATAACCCAAAAACACAGCAAGTCCACTTCTATGTACATTATCAAAATATGATTTCGATGGGATATATTGTTTATTTGTTATGTGTAGATGCGTTTGAAAATGATGATAGTTAATTGTTAATGTTGTATGTTTTACAGGAGGATCAGTTGGGCCTGTCTCTACTGACCCTGGAACAGCTTCAATCAGAGGAAATGCTGCAGAAGATCTCTCAGATTGCTCACCAAGCCTAATGCTTGTCATTGGGATAGAAACGTGCATAAACTTTGACGTGTACATATTTTTATAAATGTTTTTCATCAAACACAATGTCAGTAATAAATGCTGATTATTTCTACAAACCCACTTGCAGAATTGTTCACTTTGTTGCATTAAATAAGTGTACTGTATCATGTTACTTTTTTTTTTTCTTTTCCCATCACACCTCTACTGCATACATGAGCTCACAGCTGCCCAAAACTGGATAGTGTCAATCCGCGTGCTCAGAAACCGCAGCCAAATTTACTTTCTTGGACTCTTGGCTATCTATGGCTGTGGCATCATCAGGATTTAAACTTGCAATCTGCTGAGCTTTTGCACCTCTCAGAAGCTACTTTATTCTTAATGTCAGCTAGAACTATCCAAAATGTGACCAGTGAAACCCCGAGCAAAGGTGAGAGGCATGCAGCCATTTCAGCCTCTTACCATGGAAGGAAGCAGGAAGGAACCATTGAACAGGTTCAGAATATATAGATGGTGCTTTTTTTAATCAGCCACATTTTGGGGGTAGCACAACATTCAAATCCATTTGATGGAAGTATTGGGAATGACAGCTGAGTTTTATTTTGATCTATAGCATTACAATACTGCATCTGTATATTAACTAAGTGAATAAATGTATTAGAATACAACAAAAAATGTAAAACCAATTTATAGTTAGGATGTTTGTACCACTTAAAAACAAAAACACTAGCTCTGAGTAACCTATACTGCATTCTGGTTTTACACACCCACACTTTTAAAATACAGATATAGCAGAATCTACAGTAAATCACCAAACCCTATTGAAACCTGCATTTGAAATTGAAAAATAAAGTCTTGTTTCACAACGTGAGTACTAAATATTAGTTTTTAACATAAATATAAAATTTTACTTCAGAATGCAAGCCATAACATGTGCCATATAAATAGAAATAACTAATGCTTACATGTAATAATGTAATAAAAAGTGAACTGGACATTTTAAATACAGCTGCGTGTAATGAATAAACAAGTACAACAGGCTTGTAGGGTCAGAAATAAGACTCGTCATGTCTTTCGTCATAGACAGTGTCATATACTCCATCTGTTTCCTCTGAAGAATCTTTAGTTCGCTCCAGTTTAGCGTGGTCCACTTAAACTTACGTTTTAGATAAATACCTTCTTGGTTATAAACATGATTCATGTGGCCGTATGGAGACAGGAGCAGGATCTTGGCTAGGAAAGATTAACCTTCTCCACTTAAAGAACTCCGGCGGGCTAAACTCTGAGTGCTGGAGCTGAGAGCACGACTGTCTGTCAGCCTGTTGAGATTCTGAAAGAAAAATTAGACAATTAAGAAAACGGACTGGATTAAATGGAATTAAGAGAATAAAGCTACAGACACTGTTCCACTAGTGAAAATTGCAAAACTAAAATTGAACTAGCATAATTTAAACACTATCAAGAACTGGTTTATACTTGCAAAATGTGGGAAAAGTGTACTGGTGAGTTCTTACCCTTCCAGTGTCCTGACTCCCCCTTATTCCTACATTCAGCACATTGAGGGAATTTGCCCTCTTCATTCTGTTAGAAAGAAATGATCCACAATTCATCAGACTTACATTAACTCCTTCAAGAGCCTGAGAGTTACATTTTACAAAACACACTCACTGAGCACTTTATTAGGAACACTATACTAATACTGGGCAAGGTCTCCCTTTGCTCTCAAAACAGCCTCAATTCTTTCTTGCATGGATTCTACCAGATGTTGGAAACATTCCTTTGAGATTCTGGTGCACGTTGACATGATCACAATTCTGCAGATTTTTCAGGGGCACTTTCATGCTGTGTATCTCCTGTTCTACTAAACCCCAAAGGTGTTCTACTGGATTCAGTTCCAGTGACTGGGAAGGCCACTGAATAACATTAAACTTATTGTCATGTTCATGAAACAGGCTATGTTTGACCAGTCTTCAACTGTCCAGTTTTGGTGAGCCCACTGTAGCCTCAGCTTTCTGTACTTGGCTAACATAAGTGGATCCCAACTTTGTCTTCTGTTGTAGTTCATCCGCCTCAAGGTTTGATGTGCTGTGCATTATGAGATACTTTTCTGCTCACCACAGTTGTACAGAGTGGTTATCTGAGTTACTGTAGCCTTTCTGTCAACTCAAACTACTATGGCAATTCTCCATTAACTGCTCTCTTCATCAAGGTGTTTCTATCTGCAGAACTTCCACTCACTTAATGTTTTTTGTAAACTCTAGAGACTGTTGTCCGTAAAAATCCCAGGGGATCAGCACTTAATAAAAATAATATAAAATAAATAATAATACTCAAAACCAGCCCGTCTGGCACCAACGATCATGCCAAGGTCAAAATCACTGCGATCTCACTTTTCCCCATTCTGACGGTTGATGTGAACATTACCCAAAGCTGCTGTCCCGTATCTGCTTGATTTTATGCATTGCATTGCTGCCATATGATTGGCTGACTAGATAATTGCATGAATGAGTAGGTATACAGGTATTCCTAATAACGTGCTCAGTATATATTCGATATATAGCATTCACTAATACAATCTGTAGGCCCAAATAACAGAAAATACAAGTACCCAGGATTGCGAGGCGCTGTTTCTTGTGTTCCAGCCCCTTTTAACTTCTTAACCAGCTTTTCACTGCTCCGTCTCAAAGATTCACGAAGCTTTGTAAAAGAACCACTGCGCTTCAAGCCTTCCTACACCCAGAGAGACATGAGAAATGAGGAATGCCCTTTGGAAAGGTCAAAGAGATAAAAGAATAAAGAGCATACCTGTCTAGAGCTTCCCTCCTTGGTGTGTACCCAAGCTGGTCTTCCGTCTCCTGAATGTAAGTGAGAGAATAATTCAAAATTGCTCAATTTCAAGTTATAAGCAAGATGACTTTTTCTATTGTCCTCCAGCACAGAAATGATACAGCTACTATGAGGCTAAAGTGCAAAATCTAAGATGTAATTCAATGGCATTTATGTCTGTACTGGTTACTGTTCTGACTGGTCAGATGTTGATTAATTTTCTAAAACTGCAAGGATTAGACAGGCTACAAGGCAAATCACAGGTTTATATTAATGTACCTGTTCTAATATGTTACAGTATCTTGTTCTTGTTCTAATAGCTATAGTAACAACTGACACAGGTATGACAGACTTTCCACATATGCATATTTTAAAAAAAAAATGCATATAGTGAACTTTCTGTGAGATCTTTATTTTGCACTTTTGGAAGGCGTCTCCAGTTTAGCACTTTGTAATAGTCAGAGTAAAGCTGTTTTTGAGGCTTACTGGTAACTTCTGATGTATGATGGGGTGCTCATCATGCTACAATAGTCTTTGAGACATGTACACCTACTTCCAGCTTAGTGTTCTCATCCTGTTCAGTTGATGTTCTTTGGTCTATGTCTGCTGTGGCCTTCTGTTATGCTGATTTTGCTAGGTTTGGGTTGTTATGATGAGAAGCCACAAATGCAAGTACTGGAGCCTGAAACACTCTACGCCAGTTGCAGCTAGTCCCAGCACTAATATGCTTGAAATCTCCAGCTCAGAACGAAGGAGTCTGAACTGGAATTGTATGGCAGTGAACAATAACAGTTCGTTCACTTACTGACTTTCTCAAAAATAGATCTGGGTTCCAGAAACACCAATCAAGTGTTTCACATCACTGTTGGCACTAAATACTGAAATAAATATTGTCTACCCTGAAAATATTAAGTATTGCGATATGATAATTTTGGCATATTACCCAATCCTACACACAACTACATGCTTCACAATAAAGGAAACAGTTGATTTTGACACACTGTATGCTTGACCTATTTTACTCATTAATTCGGCTCAGTTTTTTTTCCTACTTTACCCACCTCTAAAATGAGAAGATTGCTAATAAAAGGTCTGTACTTAATTTGACAGTTTGCACGTAGATTACATCTGTACACAAAATTAATCTAAAACATTACTTTTGATATTAACTGTATAGATTGACAGTTTTATTGAGTTGTGAGATGGCTGGAATTTACCCTCCACTGATCCAAACTCCTTCTCATGAGCACGTGTCAGGATCTCTTTATACAGAGCTTCAGCTTGTCTGTACTTCCCCTGCTTGAGGTAGCATGAGGCCTGTTAAGTAAATACATACATATTCTTTATTATAGCCATTATATACATTTCTCCTCTCAGCCACCTCTCACTACAAGACTCTTAACAATGAGGTATCACTAGTCCTTACCAGGTTATTTTTGGTTTTGGCAACATTGGCATCATCTGGGCCCAGCTGATTCTGGTAAATTTGCAGGGCTCTCTCGTAGTAGTCCTCGACCTCCTGGTACTTGCCCTGGTTCTGGCATAGCAGAGCCAGATTATTGAGCTGCTTTGCTACATCAGGGTGATCTTTCCCCAGCACCTACAGAAACAGCACTGTTATCCTCTGGTTGGAAGAAAGTCACAAACACAACATTCTGAGATGTCTACTTGTAGAAATGGCCACACTTCAGGGAGCTCATGGTAAACAGAGTACTAATAAAGGGTTAACAGTGATGTGTAATCAGGACAAGGAGAGCAGATTTTTTTACTTGCAGATACAGAGGATATGTATATGGATGGGGTGTCAGAATCCTTTAATGCCAACCTTCCATTCGTCCCAAGTAGCAAAGTTAGTTTTCTTATAATATTTACTACTGAAGTGGTGCATTGGTGCTTTTTAATTGCAAGTAGCTTCTGGGCAGTTAATATTGTAAAAACCGAGTTATGAATAAACAATATGATGTTTCACTTTCTTGACATACAATAAATAACATACTACATATTTGAAATCTGCTATGTTATATATGTATGCCTGCTGTTAGGTTGGAAACACAACTGACTTAAAATAACTTGAGCCAGCTTGAAACTCTTTACTGGTAAATATTTATTTAGACATTATATTTGCAATTTAGCTCGAAAGGCAGAGAGGGTCTTTTTCTTTCCCTGCTAATTTTTGTACACCCATGGAAAAAGGAAAATATAATACAGTGTCCTGTTTACATGACCACTTAAATCTGTCAACTGTCAAAATCAGATAATAATCGAATTATTAGTGTGCATGTACACACAGAATATAAGCATCTCATTTTTAGCAGCTGAGTGTTAAAGGTCATGTGCACAGACCCATCAGCAGCTATGAGCACTCATGTGACTTGCCACAATCCTAAAACTACTGAGCTACCTCTGCTCTACTAAGTAAAGAACAGGACAGAACAGGACCCAACAAGTATTTTCAGGTTTTCTTTTGTGCCTTAACTGTGAGTCCATACCTTTTCCCTGATCTCCAGTGCTCTCTTGCACAGAGGCTCTGCTTCTTTATACTTCCCTCTTTTGCCATAGAGCACGGCCAGATTATTGAGAGTAGCTGCAACCTGCACACATTTACACAAGCACACTTAATAAAGACAAGCATTATTTCTTACAGGATTATATAATATCAATCAATAACAGTAAAAACAAAAACAGAAAATAAAAACAAAAAAAAAACAGGAACATACTGCTGGGTGATCCATGCCAAGTGTCTCCTCACGTATTGTCAATGCATCGTTCAGCAGAGTGGCAGCTTCTTTATATTTGTTCTGGTCCCTGTACAGAGAATAAAGAAGCACAAACCCATTGCTAAATGGGCTGACAAGATGTGATAAGACTGAACAATTGATACTGATGACACTCCAGCCTATCAATCACCTGTACACAAGAGCCAAGATGTTTAACATAGTGGCCACATCTGGATGGCTGTGCCCAGAGGTTTTCTCCAGGTCCTCTAGCGCCTGTTTGCAAAGCGGCACGGCTACCTCATAGCGGCCCTGAGAGGCATACTGAATCACCAGGTTGTGTAGGGTTCTAAGTCTGGCAGGGATCTCATACCCTGTTTGGTGGGCTGCAGTTACAGCACTGCGGTGTGGCTGAGAAACTGCAAGCACAAAAGGATCAGTGTAACAGTGAAAAACTGGACCGGTACAAGAGGTCGCTATTGGCATACTACACATACTGCACTCTGTACACAGATCGGTGGCAAATGAAAAGAAATAATGGTGGCTGCAATATGCTTTACGCAGCAGGAATTTTACTGGCATGGTTTGCATCCATGTGTCCCCTTAGAGCAAAGGGTCACTGTAAATCAATACAAAGCTCTTCTGATTGTTGACCTTTACCCTATGATGAAACATCTCTATCCAGAAGGAAGTCTCTTCCAGGACGACAATATCCCCATGCACAGGACACGAGGGCTCGCTGAATGGTTTGATGAATATAGAAATTATATAAATCACACGCTATGGCCGTCAGTCACCAGATCCCAACCCAAATGAACACCTATGGGATGTTTCGGACTGATAGCACTCTCCACTACCTTCATTAAAAATAACAGCCATTGGAATAGCTATGGGAAGAACTGCATTCAAGCATCCAGTACAGTTTCAGTTCAAACTGTAGACTTTATGCCAAGACTCACTGAAGCTGTTTTGGCAATACATGGTGGCCTTTAATTGGTCACATGTCTGTACATACTGTATATTGCACTGTATTACTCTGAGTTATGTTTAATGTAATTGGTTTCCATACATTATATACTTCCCACCTCATTATTTCAAGTTACACAGTGATGTGTTTACCTATACAATTGTATTCATCTCTTATTATTTATAGTATTGTGAACCATTTGAAATACCCCCTCAATCCCTGCACTGTCAATTTTATATGAATGTATTTTCTGGTGCATGTACAATGGTCCCAGTTTATGTTATGTTGGAGAAGCATGCTGCTCTGGCACAAAAATGTCACTGTATATGAATGCTCACCTATTCTCTATGCACATGACAATGAACTTGACAGGCAAACGTGTAACCGGCTCAAAGAGCATCTTTAGTACAGTGTGTGGAATCCAAGGAACACTTACTTTGTGTTTGCTCTTCTTCGTCAGTGGGAAAGAGATCATCAAGGGACTCCTTAACTGAGAGACTGTCTTTATCCTCCTGTTGGACAAGTTCAATCACATGTTCTCAGACAAATCTACAGACCAGCAAGGAAGCAAACTTAATAGACATACATAAATTATTAACCACCAAAATGGGCTTTTTTGTGTACATTCATTAATATATAGTAGCTAGGAACACTCAGTAAAAAAACCATGCACATTAATGTAGTGCCTCTAATATGTTTTCGTTTCTGAGGGTTTCAGTTCTCACCGGCACCAGTTCGTCTTGGTCGTACTTGCGGATGCTGCTCATGAACTGCAGGTGTTTGTTCTGCTCCTCTAGCGTTACCACATCCTGCTCACGCTCCTGCAGCTTCAGCTGAGCTCCAGCCAGCTCATCTCGCAGCCACTGGTTCTCCTGGCACAGCCTCCTCACCTGAGCACGCAGTTTCTGCTTCTCTGCCTCCAGAGAACCCAGGTGTGTCGACAGAGCCATCATCATCTGGGGTAATGAGTTCATGGAAGAAAAAAAAAGACAAACACCCTCTTTGACCTTAACGGAATACTCCAGCATTTGTACAAACAAACAAAAAAACCCAAAGCTTGCTTCTAAATGATATGCATGGCCATTTGGTGAACTTGGCCAATGTTTTACATATGTTACATTCTAACTATAAGGATTTGTGATGAAACAGACATAAGAGAACTTCTTATCAAAGATGCCCTAATAAAGTTTTATCCAATTTTTTAACACTAGAGCAATACAGTAAAGTAAACAGTAACTATGGTAACTAATCCTTCACCTAAGATTTTAATGGTAATCATGTGCAATCAGACCCACACAAATACTCTAGTAATACATAACTGCAAATTCTTTCCTCTGAAAAAGTACTAAAAGGATGAACTATATAGATGTTGAGCTTGTTTTACAAACATTGATATAATCATTAATTACCACCTTCATTAATTCATGAACATAGATTCCCGAACAACGGACGTTTATTCTTTGAGTTACGAATAAGGGGGTCGTCTGTTCTTTTCTCAACACGGGGAAATATCTCCATTATTATCTGAGGGAACTGCTTATACGGTATGCTACACGTGTTAGCTAGAGATTAGGTTGAAAAGTACTAAGGTACAACTTTAACATGATTTAACAATGATTTACTTAGATACAGAGGTGCATCTGTTTATAAACATATACAAAAAAATCTAGGGCGTAACTGTAGTGTATTTCAGTAACAAATCTAGAAGTTAGAAAAATTATGTATACATGTTAACTTTTTGCCACAAACATTTAGTCATAATCCAGAAAGAGGTTTGGCATATGAATAAAGTGAAGTATACACTCACTGTCCACTTTGTTAGGAACACATGTACATTCATGCAGTTATCTAATCAGCCAATTATGTGGCAGCAGTGCAATGCAGATACAGGCCAAGAGCTTCAGATAATGTTCACATCAAAGATCAGAATGAGGGAAAAAGTGTGATCTCAGTGAGTTTAACCATGGCATGGTTGCTGGTACCAGATGGGCTGGTTTGTGTTTTTCAGAAACTGCTGATCTCCTGGGAATTTTACACACACAACTGTCTCTAGAGTTTCCACGGAATGGTGCGAAAAACAAAAAACTTCCACGGTACAAATCAACGTCACAGAGATAACACTTCTTCATTCTGACGTGAACATTAACTGAAGCTCTTGACCTGTATCTGCATGATTTATTTGCAGTGCGCTGCTGCCACATAATTGGCTGATTAGATAACTGCATGAATTGTCAGTGTTCCTAATAAAGTGGACAGTGAGTGTAGCTTGCACATAGCACAAAGTAGACGTCTGTTCCCGAATCCCACCTGTGCCTCCCCTAATCCCAGTTCGATTCTGTCCAGGGACTGTAAAATGATGCCACTCTTCTCCTCATCTAGGTTGTTGCTATCACTGGTCGTTCGGCTCAGTAGCTTCTCCTGCAAGTTGTCCAGCAGCGTGCGATTCTCCCCACGCAGAGCCTCAAGTCCTGCGATCACCTGCCGTGTGCTGCTCAAGATCTCCTCTGCTGACAACATGGCTGTGGCTAAACTCAGCCCTAAAGAGGGGAAGCAATGTTTGACAATCTCTACTTCACTTCAGCATTTCGACATTATGAACATAAACAACAAAAAAGGATCAGTTTGAGGAAACATGCTGGTAGGCTTTGAAAGAAAGACAAACACTCTAATGCAATACAGCTGAGTTAAAACACAGGGAGAACTGAATTTCCATTTAAATTTTAAAATTCCATTTTTAAATTTAAATTTACCAAAAAAGCAATTAAACGTTGCCGAAAAGTGTTTGTATACATCATTAAAGACAGTTGCACTTTACATAACAGATCAATTTTTATATAAAAAAAACCCATCATGCTTTTACCTGCAGAAACAGAAGTGTGACAACTAAAGTCTCCTGAAGAACAGCGGTAGGTTCTCCAAGATGCTTGGAAAAACTTACCTGCCATTTAAACAAAGAATAAAACCTAAGAGAACTGATACAGTTTGAAAAGGATTTAACTTTTGGTTTATTATTGTCTACTGGCATCTTTGATGGGCCTTTTGGTTACAAAGCCCATTTTTATAAATCCAGTATAGCCCTAAAGCCACACTAGTAAATCTATAAGAAAAGGTCTGACTGCTTTGCCATTTATTAAAAAGCACTTCTCTCAGTTCAGTTCTGTGTTTAATATGATACAAATATCAGATATGAGATAAAATAGGAGCCTAAGATGTGTTTCTTCAAGTAGCCAAGACAAGTCAGGTAGCAACTGATGTATTACTAGGATCGCATCCATTTGTAGAGAGAGAGACAGAAGTCCCTCGGGAGATGAGAGGGGTGTGTGAATATGACATATTACTGGTTGCTACAGGATACTTTATTAACTTTTAGTGATCACTGGGTGTTTAGTCAAACAGGATGAATTACTCATTCATACTACTTGCTACTCCTGAAAATAAGAAAATAACAATGATCCAGCAATCATTTCAGTTGACAACAATTTATACAAACCATCATACATAAATATTCAGATTATTTCAGCAATAATCCTGGTTAAATATAACTATAAGGCTTTTCACTAAAAAAAACAGTACGTATTAGACCAGGCATACTACTCATTATAATACACTTATAATAAATTTGAGCATCATATCATTGTGTGCTCTCAAACAGAAGGTGGAAGTTTACCATCAATACTGATGCTTTTTATTCTAGAGCTTTTGCTATATGTTTTGTCCATCTTCTAAAAGAATGCCAAAAATATCACACCCAACATAACACATCTGGTGACAGCAGCATCCCTACAGGGATTGTAATCCCAAATATCTTCACTAAGTCCTCAACTCCAGCTGCCTAACATGACCTAGACATAGACACTAGAAACCTAGACACTGATTATCAGTATAGCACACACAACTGTTTTGGAAATGTACTGTATATAATCCTGTTACCTATATTAACCCAGAAGCAATATCCCAAAGACAGACATATCAAACAACATGTTTCATGAACAATCTCTGCAACCAGCAGAATAGCATCACTCTTTTATTGTGTTGATAAACTATGCAACACAATACTTAATGGTATTATATATACAATTTATGAGTAATGCTGCTGTACTTTACTCATGACTATCTTAATAAATCCAACTATTCAGTTTTAATGCTATTTTATGCAACATATTATACAACTTTTAAGTGTCAAATGGTTAAAACAAGAAATAAAAATTTTCCCCAAGACGACAAAACAAACTCAAAGGGGGGGTTGAGAAAAGAAAAGAAACAAGACTGACGAGCGCCATCTACAGGCACAATATCGCATCTGCAGTTATTTAAGGTGGAGGAGAGAATTCTAGCAACAAACTGAAGTAAAAAACAAACAAACAAAACGTCAGCCTCCTCACTGCACTTCAAGTCAGCCGTCTAAGACTTATATATTCATATATTACATGTTTAATAGTTGACATTTATAGAAAATGTCATTCTTGTGTAATAACTAGCCCAGTGATCGGTTATTAAACCTACATGCCATGATGAAGGCTACAGTAGGGTAGATGTAATCTTCAGGGTGTAAACACACTACTGACAACAATAACATAACAAACCCTTACAATGAACGTTGTCACTTATTAGGATGCAAAATTCCTTAATAATTACTTACATGAGCTTTGCTTAGAATAAACGGGCACAACATTAATTAGTCTGTACCACGTAAAATCAGATTAATAGTATTTTGTAGCGTGACAATATCTCAAAAGTTTCTTTTTAGTGTTAATAAAACATGCGTGATACACTTTTAGAGCCCACTAAACAGGAGTAAACGAAGCAAAGCTAATAAGCATTAGTGTATTCTGTAAAGTTATGGATCTGTTTACCTGAGACAAACACTGTGTCGTCGCGGATTAACCTGATGATTCGGTGTTTAAAGGTAACACAACGGCTCAAATATTCCGACAACAGTCCAACATCCCCATCTTATGTCTGTCATAAACCACCATACATACAAGAAGAGGGTTTGGTAATTATTCACCGGTGAATATGAATAACCAGAGCTTTACCTGTTCTACTCGTTCCCAGCATGCACAGCGGCAGTGATGCGCACCATCCTCTCAGAGTAAGACGGCAACAAGCGGCTGGCTTCGCCCACTACACACCTGCAGTTCCGCCCACTACACACCAGCAGTTCCGCCCACTACACACCTGCAGTTCCGCCCACCACACACCTGCAGCACCTCCCAGCACCTCAGTGCTGCTGGTCCACTACAGCCAGGATGTTTCTCCGGTCCTGAAACCTTTTCACCTTTAATTATAAAATAAATCCAACTCACCCCCTTAGCAAAGATGTGAACATAATAAATTAATCAAATATTAGTGTGCTAGTGAATTTAAACTGTGTACAATAATATATTTTGGCTATGTATTGAAAGCTACAGAGATTTTTTTTTTCTGAATTTTCCATCAACAGAACCAATTAGGCTCAAGTTGAAATTATTTTTTAATTTACGTGATCTGTTGATTTATGGACCTCTGGTGGTCCCTGGACCCCACATTGAGAACCACTGCCTATCTGGTAATACAACCATATTAGGTTATGTTTTGAATTACATTACAATGAGATATGGATGGTTGTCCAGATAAAATGGGTTATAGTAAAGTGGGCAAGTTTGTATGGTAAACTGTCACGCCAGTCTGGCAACTAAAAGGTTGCATTTATTACTTTTGTTGTTGGGCTATTAAAATATCCCTTAATGAATGCCTAAGTTAGTTTGTCTATTATATAATGTAGACCAGTAAGACTGGTTTTCGGGGAGGAGTGCCTTAATGACGTCTCACCAGCAACACTCAACAAAGCAGCTTAAGGAGGGCTGGATGAGTGAAATAAGTGGCTTTAGCCTGTCCCTGTCAGATTTGCTTAGCATGACAAGCCATAGTCCTACAGGTCAGGACAAACCACTGGAAGTATCACACTACCAGTAAGATGTACAGTTCTGAAAGTAGGGATTTGTAGCTTGCCCTCAGGTATAAGAGCACAGACAGGTCAAAATCCTAATAGACATTTTGTTTTAAAATAACCTGACAGGAGGTAAGAGGAGAGAAGTAAACGTGTATATTTTTCTAAGAACTTGAAATGGGCTCAAGTGTGTCGACTCTGCTGGAAAGACAGTAGACAGAGCTTTGGCAAGGCAGATGTGCCGAAACAGAGTGGGACTATGATGGTAGAAGAGCAGGTGTGGCCAGGCTAGGCCAGATATATGAGGCAGGGCTGATTGATGGTTCAGCTGCTTGGCTCAGGGATTGTGGGAGATCAACTCAAGCCATATAAGGACAGTCTGGCAGTGGGAGGGAGCGGTACAGCTCCAAAGAGCAGCCTGGGTCGAAAAAGCCACTCTTAACTTTCACTCATTCTCTTATCTGACCTACAGTGTTGAGTATAGACAACATATAATTGAGGATAAAATGTCTAATGTCAGCAGAATGACGATAAAAATGTGCACTGTCAAATAGGTAAATTCAAGGGTTGATACATAAACTGGTATACCATGATTTTCGGTGAATGGATGTCAGTTAAACTAAGTAGAAGGTGATTAATTAATCTGTCTTAGTTCAAAACTTGAATTGTTATTTTGTCAATTAATAATTTCATGTTGTATTAATGCTTTTAATCCCATTGCAAGTATTTTGAGATTAAACACATA
Organism: Ictalurus punctatus; assembly: GCF_001660625.3. Taxonomy (NCBI): domain Eukaryota; kingdom Metazoa; phylum Chordata; class Actinopteri; order Siluriformes; family Ictaluridae; genus Ictalurus; species Ictalurus punctatus. The sequence continues at coordinate 10,187,833 of NC_030432.2, read as the reverse complement.
CATGAAATTCTATAATAATAATAATAATATTAATAATAATAATAATAATAATAATAATAATAATAATAATAATGATATTAATAGCATCTTCTCTGGTTTAGGTGTTGTTACCAGAGGGAGTTTATTTTATTTACCCCTAAACACTCTTCAGTGTTTCCTTTCATTTAGGTGATGAGAGAGAGAGAGCTGGGGGAAGAGCCATTATTTTCCATAGCTCATGTGTTAGAAGATGTGGGAGAGAGGTGCTAAGCATAGGGAATGTTATTAATGCATATGCATCAAGCCACACTGTGACCCAAGTGTCTCTCACTGCACAGCTGATAGTGTGCATACTGGTCAGATCTGCTAAGAGCAGTGTTTGGAAAGAGTGTATAAACAAAAAGAACATGCAAGTCTTATAATATGTCCTGTACAGCACATGTGCAAGGACTTTACACTGATATACAGTATCTGGCAACTTAACACTTATACATGACTTTCAAATATAGTACAATGTAGCATAGATTCACACCCACAAACTTGGTTATATAGGTAACTTCATTACACTGTCTACATGATTAGCTAGTTACTCTGATCTGCAAAGCTAGGGGTTACTGGAAGGTCCTCTGGATAGGTGCATGGAGTGGACAAGAGCTGAGTCAATGCAATTCAATCAGGGGACATGTCACGGGGAAATGGACAACTTTGTGACCCAGCACTAAACATAGCACTGGTAACACGACAAGGCATGGGGCAGACTCAAATTTCAATGGAAGAGAGGCTTCCATACCAAGTGGAACGGTGTGTACAAATACATGTCTGGCCTGTTTAGATACAATCACATGTAATAGACCAGGATTGTTCTTATATTAACTGTCATTATTCAAGAATCAACCAATATTTTTTTATTTCAATGTCAAGCCAGCTTGTTAATAATTTTATATAATGTGCTTATATAACTCTAGCACTCTTATGCAAGACAGAGTTAAATAAAGATGAAGTGGAATAAAAGCTATGTATCTGGTTACCTGGTGTGTGTGCATGTGTGTGTGAGACACATTTATAAGTGGGTGCTGAACTAGATGCTGGTTTGGCAAACATAGCTTTCAAAGTTCTGAATGCAGCACAGGCCTAAGACTCCCTGAATGTATGTAAGCCACGTATGTGTTTGCCTTATACACAGTGCACAGAATGACCCACAAATGCAAGAGCTATTATACTGCAGGACACCATCAAGTATTATAGGCTAAATATATCTCACACTATGCAGTCATCTGGACTTGAAATATTGTGAGGATCTAGCAGTGTGACAAGGATCGCAGATAAAATTAAAAACAGATAAAATGTCAAATTATAAATTTTTGGTTACCACAGTCAAATGATTTAGATTTTTAAAAAATCAGATTTTACAGTTTCATGACAGTCTGTAAAGGATTCTATGGAGGTTTGAAATGTCAACGAAAAACAAATAAACCAAAAATGCTTGATTTGCCTGCAGATTTTTTTTTTTTAATGCAGTTTTTGTTGTTGTTTCTTTTGTTGCAGAAAACTACTTGAATTGGAAAGTTTTGCAATCGCATGAAATTGTTTTGCACGGTCAGTGCAATGTTTGTTGGTAAATGAGACCTTTTAGCTGTACTCATGTTCAATGCACGTCAATCGAAGAGGGCTTTGACTGAATGCGCGTTGTGATTGATTTTGGGTTAATTTCTGTGATCACAAAATCCCATAATTCTGGAGGAACTGTCATGAGTTTTGCAGTTTCATTTGGAAAGGTTTCAGTGATTGTTTCTATTTTTGCAGCTTTTAAAGTGTTTTTTTTTGTCTTCATTGTTTTCCCTAAGTAGCCAGGATAGCCTTGGAGCTCAAATTAAGGAGCCAGCATGTTCATAATTAATTGTTTAAAAATAATCTTAAAAAGATTTTTTTTCTGATCTTGCTAAGAGTTGTGTAAAATGTTTTACATTAAATCTCTGTGTATTGCACGATAAGACATCTTAATTTTATATTGCAACGTTTGCATTGATTATAAGGTTAGTTTATAGCATTGTAGAAATACTGCACAATTCAGGTTTGTGACAGCAAGCACTTTGCACCAAATGGACGGTCTGTACCACACATGCAGCATGTACTTATAAACCTAAACTTCCAGAAACGACACGTCCCAAATTTCAGAAGATCCCCCCAAATTTCCTTCCAAGAGCTTTGCTGTGTGTAAGAGGAAAGAGGAATTCCTACAGTGATGGGGACCCCCATAAAATCAGTCACCTGCTCTTCTACAACCTTGAATCTATCACCAGTATGTATCAGTTCATTCTCAATGCCAGGCAGTTGAAACCAAGTGGTTACTAATTTTAGAGGTAGGCACTGGCACATACGCACGTTCCAGCTTCATTTCATCCCCTCCTTTCCATAGAACTATGGCCTCAAAGACCAAAAGTGCAAGCTGGAGAATCCAAATAAAATGAATGTATCTTGTCAGAAACCATTCTTTCCTCTAACAATTGAATGCATTTGCTCAGTATTATGCTGTGCAAAAATGTATAAATTCAACCAGTCACATTTTATTACATAATACAACTAGTCAATGAACAATTCCCCACAGTGGATCAAGTTACATGATGTGCCTTTGGTTTATTTTCAGGCTCTTTCAGCAATTGTAAATGCATTTGAATTGTCTGGAAAGAGTCCCATATTATTCGCCTTGAAATTTTCACTATATACACAGGGGTCCAAGCAACATGTATCACATACCAATTATCAATTCTTATTTAAAATGAATACAGAAATCTTCCATTCCAATGAAGTTTTATGGTAACTTTGGATTTTCAATAACAATATTAATCTAAAAACAATTGTGACAGGGTACAAGTGTCATATAATACCTAAACTTTTTTATCTGTACAATATGTTGTTATTATTTTTTAACATGCTCTGGTTTGCAGTGTTAGGGTCATGCAGGTATGACAACTGATGTTATAAATCATTATGGAATCTAATTTAGTTGGACAAATATTCCAGATTTTTCCTCACTTACTACCATTAATAAAATGTACATGTATTATTATCGGTATTAATAAAATAATAATAATAATAATAATAATAATAATAATAACAATTTTATTTATATAGCACCATTTCAATGTGCTTTAAAAAAAGGAAAATATTACAAAATTAAACAAAGTATACCTAGTAAAGTACATTATTAAATAATCCACAATAATTACTGAGTTAGCCGTGATAATGACTACAAGTCATTAATTTATTCATTAACTGCTTTATCCTAGACAGGATCATGACGGATCCAAAGCTGAACCCAGAAACATTAGGCATAAGGGAGGTAATACACTATGGGTGAGACTCCTGGCCATCACTGGCCATCACACACAGATGTTTGCAAACTCATTCACACTACAATTCATGAGAAATACGATAAAATGAAAGTCCCATGAAAACCAAATAAACTAAACTTATCAGTTTTAGTGTGGATATAATGTGGATATGTATATAGAGCTTGTGTTCTCAATGTTCTCTAGAATGCTATTTCAAAGTTTGGAGCAATTCAAGAAATGAATTTTCAGTAAGCCTGCCTCAGGTAAGCAAAATGCTTGAGATAGGTCTTACAGCTTCTGGAAATAAGCAAGATATACTAAATTAATAACATTATTTTGGACCAATTTGGATCAATTCTGATTTACTTTAATTTAGGGAAAAGAAGTTTAAATTCAATCAAACGTTTATATTTAGCATATTCATATGACATTATATTATATATAATCAGTGTTACAGTGCATACTATGTTTGTGAATTACATTTCCAAAGTTCATGCATGCAAAGGAAAAATATAGGAAGAAAGTGTGTGTGTGTGTGTATATATATATATATATATATATATATACATACACACACACACATCCATATATATATATGGTCATCCGGTGCTCCAACTTCTATGAAAACAATGTGGTAGCTCATTTAAGGTTGGGCTACGTTTCAGCTAGCCCAGTGTTGGGTCCTTAACCACGGCCTTTAACCCTCAACTGGTCAGCTACGTGCTTGAACTGCATCCTGCTTCAGTTCTAAGTTGCTTAGAAGCATGTGTCAAATGGGAAAATGCTATAAATAATTGAGCCCCGATGAGCCTCTATCCAAGTGACTCTTTTCAAGGTAACTCTGAACCTAATAAGTTACAAGCAAAGTATTGACAAAATATTCTTCAACACAGATGCCTTAACAGTTATCAAATCTTTAAGACAGGAAATGTTGGTTTTGAATTTCTCTGGGAACTTCTCCACAACTCCCTTTGTCACTAACCAGACAGGGACAGGCAGAAGGTGCATGGGCGGGAACAGCTGTCACCCTGTCTCTGGTGTTGTGATGTCGGTTCTTTCCTTTTAGAATCCAAGCCTCCTAACAGAGAGTGCTAATCTCCAATAGATTGAGAGCATGCATGGACTGTGCAGCCAATAGGCATTAACCATTGGAGTATATAAACCAAGGTCTGACATTTTGAAGAGCTGGGCAACCCCTACATTGGCTTTGGTGAACAGGATCTGATCCCAAGGACTGTTACCTTGTTCTCTCGTGCAGGTAAAGCAATGGCGACAATACAGATTGAGGCATGTGGGAATTGGGTAATGTTTGTGCTGAAAGCACAGTTAATGGTGGATTTAAAAAAAACAAATGTAAAAAAAAAAAAAAAACAATTTTGAATGAAAGTATCCAACAGTTTTCAACAGAAATTGCTAAAAATTCATCAGTCTATGGGGTTGTGGTGTGATTATTTAGAGCCTTCTACATTTTTTTTTTTGCTGGATTCCTGATGGAGAAAAAAATATTCTGTTGTATATTGAAACCAGTGTTAGTCCATTTTATTTACATGGAATGAAATATGAAATGAGCCAAGCATGTAACCCCTTAAACTCCCAAGACCTGTCGACAAATGTCTCACTCTTGTAACTATAAGACTTTTCCTATTAGTCTATCTAGTTTATTTACTGAATAATTCATAGACGTTAATGAATAACATGCTTTAAAATAAATAACTGAATAATATGGTATGAATTTAAGGGGTTTAAGAGCACCAAAAATAATATAATTCTTAAAAAATGTATTATATTCTATAAAAAATATGTGAGAACAGCTGGAGTGGTCTTGCCATCTAAGCTAGAATTAGCTGTGTGTGTGTGTATGAGTGACACCTGTTATGTAAGGTCAGCTGCTATGGCAGAAGGGCAATATGACTTAGGGTATGATTTAGAGTGTGTTTAATTTTCCAAGTATGTTTCAAATATAATGTCCTTGTTCAAACAAAATGCAGAGAACATGAAATTTTCATTTTAAATTCATTCTGTAGAATATTTCTTGTAATTGTGTGCTCGAGTCATGATAATCTCTTCAACCAACATCAACACTAGTATGAAAGAGGTTTTTTTTTGTCATTAACAATGGGAGATTATGCTTTCTGACATGGACAGAGTTCTAACTTTGGTTCAAATATTCATGTACACCAACCCCCAAAGAAACGAGAGAGGTGCATATACTAGTTGGACAGAGTTTGCAGTCATGCTAAAAATATCATCTGTGGTCTGATACATATAAGCATGTGGACCATGCCCCAACCATTTTATGCAGTAACTTGAAACGTTAGTTTCAGTTAGCCAGACAACTAGTTACTGTGTGACCCAGGTTTACTAGTTACTGTGTGACAAGGCCCAAATATGTCACCCCTGACTGCTAGGAATAATTATAGGTCTCTGTTAGCAAAAAAAAAAAAAAAAGTAGCCTTTACATTATTTGTTACCCATGCACTTTTCACAGATCATCTAAAAAACTGCAATCATGACTAAGAACTGCAACAATGACTACAAGATGAAGTTTCCTATGGAGGAGGAGTACCCTGACCTCTCCCTGCACAACAACCATATGTCCAAGGTACTGACCAAGGACATTTACAACAAGCTGAGAGGAAAGTCTACCCCAAGCGGCTTCACTCTTGACGACTGCATCCAGACTGGTGTGGACAACCCTGGTAAGCAGGCCTGTACAAATACACAGTTGGTCTTAGCAATGCACCATTCCATCTTGGAACATTTTAGCTACACTACCACAATAATAATTTTAGGTTAGATAAGGTTTAATTTAAATGACTAATGTCAAATTTTAGATAAATTCCAGTATTAAAGGCATCTCAATTCCATTAGAGTTTCATAAGACATGCTATTTTTTATTCTGTCTCCAGGTCATCCTTTTATTATGACCGTTGGTTGTGTTGCCGGTGATGAGGAGTCCTACGAAGTCTTCAAGGATCTCTTCGACCCTATCATTTCCGACCGTCATAGTGGCTACAAGCCCACCGACAAGCACCATACTGATCTGAACTGGGAGAACCTGAAGGTGTGGAAAAATACAAAAAATTTCAAAATCTTACGGATTTTGCGTAGGTATAATATTTTCTTGACGTCCTCCATTCTTTATGTAGGGTGGTGATGATCTTGACCCCAACTACGTTGTGAGCAGCCGTGTACGTACTGGCCGCAGCATCAAGGGTTTCACCCTGCCCCCCACCAACAGTCGTGGTGAGCGCAGAGCTGTGGAGAAGCTGTCCATTGAGGGTGAGTCTCAGCCATCAATCTACCAGCAGCTAGTTACAGTACATTCCCACTGGTAAAAAGTAAGCTTTGGTCCTGCTTCATTTCACAGCTTTGACCAGCCTGGATGGTGAGTTCAAGGGCAAGTACTACCCCCTGAAGGACATGACTGACAAGGAGCAGGAACAGCTGATCGCTGACCACTTCCTGTTTGACAAGCCTGTCTCTCCACTGCTGTTGGCTGCTGGTATGGCTCGTGACTGGCCTGATGCAAGAGGCATCTGGCACAATGACAACAAGACCTTCCTGGTCTGGGTGAATGAAGAGGACCATCTGCGTGTCATTTCCATGCAGAAGGGTGGCAACATGAAGGAGGTCTTCAAGAGGTTCTGCGTTGGTCTACAGAAGGTAAGACATCCAGATGTCCTGAAAGACATCCAGAAGTCTGAAAACACAGAACTAAATAGAACTCAAAGAATTAACATCCTTGTTCTGCACGTTCACAGATTGAGGAGATCTTCAAGAAGCACAACCATGGATTCATGTGGAATGAGCATCTTGGTTTCGTCCTGACCTGCCCATCTAACCTGGGTACTGGCCTGCGTGGTGGTGTGCACGTCAAGCTGCCCAAGCTCAGCACACATCCCAAATTTGAGGAGATCCTGACCAGACTCCGTCTGCAGAAGCGTGGCACAGGTATATACTGTTATTATTGCAAACCGCCCAGACCTCCCGACTGAATACTTTGAACTGCTTGACCGTCATTTTTCACTTTTCCAGGTGGTGTGGATACTGCTTCTGTTGGTGGCGTGTTCGACATCTCCAATGCTGACCGTCTGGGTTCATCCGAAGTGCAGCAGGTACAGCTGGTGGTTGATGGTGTGAAGCTCATGGTTGAGATGGAGAAGAAGCTGGAGAAGGGCGAGTCTATCGATGACATGATCCCTGCCCAGAAGTAAAGTGGAAGTAGTGTTTCTTTTTGTATTTGTTCTTATGAGTAACCTTACCATCTAAGGAGCAAACGAGCAGGAGACGTGCTCCTGACTGACATTTCCAAGAGAACTACATCCTGCTCCCTCTCTTTCTTACTTTACATATTTTCTCTTTTCCCCATTAACCATTTTCTTTTCCTCCTTTTTACTGTCACTCTTTTTCAATCTTCCTGTAACATCTTGGGATCAAATCGCCGCATAGATCAGGAAGCTCTGACTGTGCTGTATTCACCTTTGTTTTGATTGTACAAAGTAATTAAAAGCCCCATGAAACAATCAACTCTATGTGTTATGGCTCCTAATTCTATCTCATGTGTGACCACAAAACGACAATCATTATTATTAAAAATGGGAATTATTAACATAATTTGTTCTAGAAAGCAGGATTTAAAAAAAAAATGAATCTAACCTGTTCATCTCAAGATTTATGAAAATATGGATTCCTCCCATAAAGCTAAAAGTTTTTTTTTGAGTGCAATTTGTCATAAGTATTATAATACTGCTATATACTAAGTATTATAAATGTAATGTAATCAAGATATTACTTAATTAAACCTTTTGATATTTACTTTAAGAATGAAACCTTTTAATATTTACTTTGAGTGACCTTTTTAGCTAGCAAAATTACTTTTTTTGCTTTATTTGATTGTCTAAATAAAAATATTTGAACCATGAATAGACACAAAGAGTTTAATAAATTATAGATTGAGCACTTTTTGCCATCTATGTCCCCCAGCACAAAACAGCACAAATTCTCATGATCATTGGTGCATCGTATCATCCCAGAGATGCACATTGTGCACATAAAGACAGGTAAATAAAGGGAAAAACTGGTAGTTCTGTTATGCTGCAGAGGTCTTTTAGCTGGCATGGTTTTAGTTAATTATATATACATGGAGCAAAGAGTCATTCTTTTCCTTGTCATGCTACCTCCCTTTTTTTCTTCTTTTTTTTTTTCTTCAGTTATATAGTTTAAAATATTGGCATGGACACTGTTCCATTGTTAGTGGTGAACACATAAAGCACAGACAGGCTTTAAAGTCAATGAGTTTATTCCTCAGTCACCTCAGCTGTTCCCCTTTCTGTTCACATACAAGCAGAAAAATAATCTAAAACTTTTAAAAGAACAAAATGAAATCATAATTTACCTACACAATTTTACATATTTATACAGTCAGTTAGCCTTGCAGGAGGAGAAGAGACAGTAGGCGATGATTTACCTCAGGAGTCAAAACTGCCAATGCTAACCTAGCAGGCAGTCTTACTTTTAAGCAGAAAATGACTTCTTTTAACTTAACCTGCTTAAAAATGGAGCAAAACAAAAATACATAATGTTTTTGACACTTTACATATGTGGAAGGTAACACACACACACACATACACACAAGAAAAAAAGGCATTTTTGCTCAGGGTAACTAAGGCTACTTCTTATTTTGATGTCATGACAAGCCACATGACCAGCAGAGGCTATTATTTTTTATTATTTCACCAAAGAACATAGTGAACACAACACTTATTGTAGTGTTTACCAAACCAGTCCTCAGTCCTTCCTCCCAACACACCCGCACCAGGTCTTCAGGATTATCCAGTGTTCAGGTGTACTGGGAGCTGTGACACAGCAAAATGTGGAGTATCTGGGATCCCTGAGGACCGGTTTGTGAAACAGTGGCTTAACATAACAGTGTTGAGTACTTTACCCCTTAAGCACATTCATATTTTGTAACTATGATGAATTATTTTGCAATTCCAGTGAAACCAATAGGAAATGTATGCACATACAGGAGTGAAGAATGTATAACTGGACCCGCCCACCTGTCCCGCTAGTTTAAGGGGTTAAGACTACTTATGTTTATTAACTAAAGAACAAAAGCCACACAGTGTTTTTATTTTAATTGAAAATTCAATCCCCCTACACACAAAGACATACATAAACACGCACACGCACACACTCGGCTGGAATAGAGAGATTTTTCATATGTTTTCTAGGTTCACGCTATATGCCCCCATTTATAAGTACTTGAGACCAGTTCAACCTTTAAGGCTTTGCCCTGGACTGCATTTGCTTCTGACCGGATCCGCGACCAGATTTTTAAATAGTGTATCATTTGGTTTTATGTAATCCCAGAATCTTGGTGACAATTAATTGAATCAGCAAGGCACCAAGTCATTAAAGAAGCACACTGAGCTGTGAATTGTGAATGCTCCTTGACTGTAAACATGAATTGGCACGTTCTGGCATCCATGTTAAAAACACGTCACAATGCATAAATCATTGATCAACACCGCCAGTACAACCAGGGAACCAATAAACAGCAAGCCTAAGAAACCCAAGAGTTTTTCTACTCCAGAGCCTCGATCAAAAAGACATGGCTTTTAAGCTGATTTAATTTTTTTTTATATTATAAGCAAATTTAGCAAATATTTCTTATTATGAGAATATTACAATTTATAGATATCTACCGGTAGGCAATTTTACAAATTTCAAGTTTAAAATTGTATTATTCTATTAGAAAATAATTCCAAGCATTTGTTTATAGAAGCTAAATTATCTGCCAACAGAATAAGACAACTTCAAACTGGAGATTAACAAATATGTCTAGAAATAAGGTACTGATGTTATAGTTCTTAAAATAATCTCATAATAAGAAATTAATTTGAGTATATTTAATATGCTTGCTAAAATTTTTGAAGTTTCCATAGACTAACAAGTAAGAATCAAAATCTGAAGAAAAAAAAAATAAATAAAAAATTTTAATCTTGGTTTTAGAATTATTATTATTATTATTTTTTTTACCATGGTAGTAGATTGTGGCTCACAATAAAACAATTCCTGTTCACAAATTGTTCAGTGAAATTTAGGAACATACTCTCTTTAGATAGCCCTTGTGCCTTAACAAACATTTCAGAACAGTGCTCACAGGAACTGTACAGCTATAATTTCATGAAGGATAGCTGGCACCGGGCGGTCAGTACATCTCTTCACACGCTAATATCACTACATCAGCGCACTACGGCACACAGTAATAATGACACTGACTTAGAGAGGCCATTTTGAGCTAGGAATACAAAGTAATTTACATCAAACAGTGCTGAAATTATATCACAGGATAATTTGGCAGATGTTTTAGCACCCCAACACTTGTCACATTATCAAAAATATAGTACATCTACAACTGTTAGGTGACAGATCCAAGGCTACAGCTAGATTTGTACGCTCCAGGGTTTTATACAAATGAATGCTGAAGCAATTTTGCACAGTGCATGTAAATATTTCCTTGTTTAAGATGGTGAATGCTTCTAACAAATCAATGGAAAGCTGCAGTTTTGTGTCCGTTTAGCAGGATCCTCTATTGGCTGTATAACAGAGGCTTCTCACCAGCATAATACTTACAGAACAACAGAAGGTGTGTTGTGTTTTGACTTGGCTTGACAGGCGCAGTGTACCATTTAAGGCAGGGGTGCTCAATCTAATCCGCAAAGGGCTGGTGTGGATGCAGGTTTTCATTCCAATCAAGCAGAAGCCACAGCTGAATCCACCTTTTAAATCAGTTGATCTTGGCTTTCAGTAGACTCAGGTGTGGTTTCTGCTTGGTTGGAACGGAAAACCTGCATCCACACCGGCCCTTTCCAGATAAGACTGGACAACCCCTGATTTAAGGGGAAACACAGTTAAAAAAAAGTGATTCTCACTCAACCCTAAAGTGCTACTGTACAACAAGAGAAGTTGCATTACTGAGAACAACTGCTGAAACGCAGACAAACAAAAAGCCACAAAGGCTACAATGTTAGTGGCTCAGAAGAGCAGCCATCACTTATCCCCAAATCTCACAGGTTTATACAGATTTTTATTCCAATTAGGCAGCTCTTAAACCTGTGTTTAGGCTGTTTTTCCATCCACAGAAAATGTTAATATAAAATACACACAAAAGAACTGGTCTTCAGGAAATGTTGGATAATCGAAGTGTTCAGGATGGTGCAAGTTTTAAAGGAACAAAAAGAAATGTTCAAAATGTAATAGCAGCTGTTAAAAGGAAATGACATGAAGGGCTGAGATGCCGTGGTGATGATAAATGTCTGTCAAAACTGGAATAGCAAATAGCTTGGCTAAGACACAGAGTAGGAATCAGTGGGGAGGGGATTTCTTTCAGCTGGGCCTGTATGTGGCAACCATGATGCTCTCCATGTTTGTTTCAGAGTCTGTACGAGTGGGTGTAGGGAGGTTGCCATTATATTGTCCCCGGCTTTGCTTCCATACCCTTCTGCCCACTGTTGCCGTTTAAAGCTCCAGCTCTTTGGACACTTTGGTAGCAATGTCCCGAAAAGCGACTGGCGCCCCCCATAGGCGCTTGAATCGGACCCCGCTGGCCTCTGTAGGCAGGTGGCCTACTTCAGCCTCGAATGCTACCCGGGAGCCGGCAGCACCGTGTGTGCAGGAGAGGAGGAACGGACCAGCCTGGTGCACCTGGCAACCGCAGCCCTGCGCCGCCTCACGGACTGCCAGTACCACCTCGGCTGGATCCCGCGCGCTCTGCACCTTCACATCCCAGCCGCATCGGGGGGGCCGGGGCTCTGCCGCTTTTTGATACCCAGATAGATGGCGACTGTGAGAGAGAGAAAGAGGAAGGGAATGTTTGGGGAGGTGGTGGGTTGAAATGAAACATAGGAGATGAAAAGAGGTGTGGGCAGAATATGTGGCGAATGGGTGGATAGTGGTTGGGGTGGGGAGGGGAGGGGAGGGAGGTGGAAGAAGGGTATATGTTAGAATTCTTGCAAGACAATGAAAGAACATGCTCTGAATTAAACAATTTGATAAATTCATTGTTTTACCTGCAGGTTTTTCGTAGCAAGTTGATATCCAATAAACATTTGGTATTACATGTAAATGTTTAATCAATTAGGACTATCATATTATAACAGTAACTACTAATATAACTACTCATATTTTTACTCATTGCTCTGATATTTATTTATGCGTCTCTCTTTGAAGATTTGAATACTAAAAGAGGAATATATTTTTATTCCCATTACAATGCATATTAATAACATGTATCTAAATATATAATATACATTCCTAATATGTTTTTACACTGTAAGTATTTGCAGTGCATATGTCTACATATGTCCGCATACTCACTCTTTACACACCGAAACCTGAGATACTTACATTTAGTCCTTCAATGTCACACAGTTGTTAAACATGTAATTATACATATATTATACAAATGCGATATCTTCTGCAAGGTCTCCGAACTCGCACTTAAAACATGCTTAACATCAAGCATTGATACAGAACTGCGTTCACCGACAGCATGGACTCTGTTGATGAACGCAGTTGGGTTTGTTCTCAGTCACCCACAAACAAAACCAGCAAGCATGTAGCAAAGTTCTACAAATCAACCACCATAAATTCAGGCACACAGCACGACCTTCAAACCACACCAAGTTAATCATAATGATGTTCTTAATGGCCTTTCAGTTAATGTCCAATTTAAGGGTTCTCATTTCAAGCAATATCTGCAGTTAGAAAGTGCATACGGGTCAAAGGGGATGGGGGCAGATGGAGGAAGGGGGTCTACTCTAAAAATAAAATGCTAGATATTTAACAGGTGGTGCACATCACACAAAGTGCACAGAGTAGATGCTCTGGGTATATGCACAGGTCATATATTTAAAAAAAAATTACCTGGTGCTCTTAACCTGACAGTTTGCTTCTGGGGCGTTTGAGGGGAGGAGAGAGAATCAGTTTTAATGGTTAGAGTCGGTTTTGTGAACACAGATCTCAGAGAGCTGGAAATAAATTACAGACAAATGACACTTTCTACATTTAATCTGTGTTCAGAAAACTGCTCCTAAGTTCATCAGCTACGTTTAAATCTTCACTGTCTATAAAAAGTGCACAGAAGATCTAAAGGAAAAAGTCTTAATTGACTCTGTTCTCGTCTGCATCTGTAATACAGATTCACACAGCTGGAAATATTCTATTCTGAGTTAAGTAAACATAACTGAAATTTTGGTCTGGAATGATGGAAAACGTTCAAATTAAGTCTATACACTCCTTACCTTGTGACCGGAGATCTGCAGACTCTCTCAGGTTCGTCTGTGACCCTCAAGAACAAAAAAAAAAATTTGAGTTAGGAATCAGCTGATAGAGAGCATCACTCTCCATTAAACCCATTAATCACTGCTAATAAGAAGACAAAGTGGAATATCTACATATATTTAATGAGCATGTGTACCTGAATAATAATATGAACCATTTATATTAACTATATAATAACCAATGTAATATCACTATTTACAGTAAACGTGGATTTGTACATGTGCCAATTTGCTTAGAATTCGTAGTTTGGGGAATACTGGTTACCTAAAGACCTAGTCAAGAATTAAAGGGGACCTATTATGCAAAATTCAGTTTTACATTTTGTATGAACATAAATGTGTGTTGGCTGTGTGTGTACACAACCACCCTATAATGGTTAACATCCACCCACTCCTTTTTTTATCTTCCCCATAAATCATAAACAGTGTCTCAAAATGAGTCGTTTGTGTTTTCTATCCAATGTGACGTCACATTAGAACAGGCCCCGCCCACGACTGGTGACGGACTCTGACCTATTATCATAGCTCCTCCCCTGAGTGAGCTGCAAACTGTCCGCTATGTTCTCTGTGCTGGAGCAGTTACAGTGATGAGAAGAATGTCTCAGCTTCGTAAGCTTTGTAAGTGTTGTGTTGTAGGCTGTAAGAATGAACATAGGAGTCTTCATGTACTCCCGGCATCAGAGCCACTGAAGACGCAGTGGAGAAGTTTTATTTTTGAAGGAAATGTGCCCCAAAAAATAGCTACATTCGTGTATGTTTGTGCGAATCATTTTGCACCAGACTGCTTTGTGAATGAGGGTCAATACAAAGCTGGATTTGCTGAAAAGTTGATTCCTAAGAATGGATCAGTACCAACTGTTCGTGATCCAGCTTCATATCCAGAAGACGCAAGTATCGCACTTTATATTTTGTGAATGTTTGCAAATTGTCTTTCCCAATGTGCTTTTAGCAGACTCCACGGCTAATGCAGCTAAAGTTATCATAGTCTCTGGTTGTCTTCACAGCTCTGAGACCAGAGCTATGTCGTCATTTTATTTTTAACCGGGAAACACTTAATGCCTGTATAATTCATACATTCTGGTTCATACATATAGGGCTGAACACCGGTATTTATGGTGGCAGTCATATTGGCTCTCCTGATTTGTTGTTGCCGTAGTGTCCGAATCACAGCCCTCTTCTGGAAAAGGGGCGGGGAGCAGCAGTTCATTTGCATTTAAAGAAAGACACACAAAAACAGTGTGTTTTTGCTTCCACCCAAAAAGGGGCATTTTTAGCATGGATAAATGATCCGTGGGGTTTTTTGAACTGAAACTTCACAGACACATTCTGGGGACACCTGAGACTTACATTACAACTTACAAAAAGCAGCATAATAGGTCTCCTTTAAATATCTACATTCTCTTACATATCCTAATAAAACAGTATATTTATTTGAGTAAATGTTTACAACCCCACACATTTGGTGCTCAAAGCACCCAAACATGATACAGCAGAAACCTATCATAACTTGTTGCCTGAAGACACTGGCAGTTTCCGGGCACTGTTGTATCCAGTTCTGACTTGCTGTCGCTATTATCCACAAGAATATCCATTAAGCTGGTTGGACAAGTAATTAAGATTTAGCCTGCATAGTGATCAGTCTAAATGCTCTTACTAAATATATCAGACTTATCACCATAAATATCACCATAGTATTCTTGCAATGAATAAAATGAGCTCAAATAGGCAGCTGAGTTTATGGTTCAATGGTTCAAAAGTTCGAGTTTTTCACAAACGAGTCACAAGATGAATCATGACATGAACTGGTCTAAGCATGCCACTGGACCAGGAAAAATAAGAAGGAACAAAAACAAAGCAGAGATGCAGCCCATATTACAGTGCCCCCTAGTAACCAAGCACACCTGCATCTTAGCCTCCTTGTGGAGGGTGTCCATAAGTGTCTTCTGGACAACTGTCAAGTCAGCAGTCTTCCCCATGATTGTGGTTGTGTGTACTGAACCAGACTGAGATATTAAATCTCAGGAAACCTTTTACAGGTGTTTTGAGTTAATTAGCTGATTAGAGCTCATCTCAGGTCCACATTTCTGTATTATAAAATTCTTTATTCTAATATTTTGAAATACTGTACTTTTGATTTCCGTGAGCTGTAAGCCGTAATCATTAACATTAAAAGAAAAAAAGGCTTGAAATATTTCACTTCATGTGTAATGAATCTAGAAAATATGAAAGTTCCACTTGTTGAATTAAACTGCAGAAAAAAAATAACTTTTCCACAATATTCCAATTTTTTGAGATGCACCCATATATCAACATTTCTTTGTGTATTCAGACGTGCTAGTGACAACGGCCTCAAGGGGGAGCTCTACTCCTCAGTTCCAGAGAAAAGGCACTGAACATGGGTGTGGTGTGCAGAAAGGAAGGGGGGCAGGGGAGATGGAAAGGTGGAAAGATGGGAAGACTTACTAACTGTTTTCGATCCATGTGGCAGAGGGCAGCCAGAGACGGACTTGTTTGAGCTCTGACGCTTAGAAGGGTCAAGATTGACCCTAGGAGATGGAAAGGGGAAAGTAGGAAAGAGGATATTATGACAGAAAGAGAGACAGAAACAGAAAGAGAGAGTGAGAGGGCAGAAAAGATTGACAGAGAAACAAGACTGCCAAGGAAACTAACTGCCAAGGAAAAAAAGCAAAAAAGACAGAGCACCCGAATTGAGCCAAGAAACTAAGAAAGAGGCAATAATGTGCACTGGGAGAGTTAGAAGCACTTGGTTAATAAAGAAGGGGCACTGAAGGAGAGGTAATGCAGCATATGCACACAATTATTCGGATAATGCTGCCTCATGTGAAGATCATCGTTAGCTGATTACACAAAAAAAGTTCCTACTGCCTACTGGCATTGATTTTCAGTTCCTAGGTAGTAAGGGAGGTATGAATTATGGCTTTTAGGCGGATAACCAAATTGTAAAAAGCTGTTTCAGTGGAAACAAGGAACACCTCCTGACTTTAGCTAGAAGAGCCAACATTTCCTGCTAGATGATTTCATATTTTTAGCAGATCATCTGAATCGAAGAGATCAAGATCTTCTAGATTAATCCATTTACTTTAATGCATTCTTGTAAAATACATGTTCTTCATTCATGCTCAGAAAATAACTTTGCTGGATGTACTGTAAACCTACTGTAAAGAGCTGTTCATTATAGCGGTTTGTGGACAAGGGTGAACCCATCTACTTGTCCGTCCAACAAAATAGAGACTTAACAATCTTTTAACACGGTTGATTTTAAATTTCACTGATTATATACACAAAAAGCCGATAACTCATGAACAGGTCTGCCTGAAGGAAGGCTGTGTGACAGAATATACATATATTATATATATAAAACATTTTGTCAGAACGAAATCAGTTCAGTTCACCTCTGCACACTATGGAGAGAAAAAAACAAAACAAAACAAAACAACAAAACAAACACCCTCTCTCTGTTCCACATATGCATGCTTGTCCTGTAGTCTGTTGTCTCGTCTTACCTGCGTGTAAGCTTGGAGGTGAGTTTGCTTAAGAGGTTTGAGGTGGCGCGGGTGCGGGTGTGGGGCAGCGGGCTGGCAGCGCGGGACAAAGTGGGGGAGGCTGGTGGGGCATGCGCAGGCACCCGGCGCTCCCGGAGCTGACCGCCATGAAAAGTGCTGCGGACAGTGGAACCTCGGGTCAGGCGGGAGCGTTCGGCTGAGGAGGATGAAGCCACCCCCGCCCCAGATATGCTGTGTGTGGAGGGAGAGGCTGGAGGTAAACGGTGTGAATGTGAGCTGGAGAAAGAGGGGGAAAAAAAAAAAGAAAACAAATTTTCAGTTATAGGTAGCAGAGAGACATGACAAACTGAGTGCAGTTATAAGGCAGGAGGAGCAAGATGATCAGATAACAGACAGATGGGGCCTTCAACAGCGTGGCAGAATCATTGAAATCAATCATGCGTGAATGCGCCGAGTCACCCGGCTATGAGATTCTTCTATCTCAGTCTCTTATTTATTCTCTCTGACGACAGATACAGCTGGTTCTCCTGAGCAGACAACACACATAGCTGATCATAAGAGAGCAAGTTAGGAGAGTGTTAGGACGGAGCAGTGTGAGGGAAACTGCAAATAGTACTTCCAGGACACGAAGACCTACATGCCACGTGAGACGGAACGATAAGGTGGAAGGAATGGAGATGGAGAATAAAGTAAAGACTAAACAGGAAGAGATATACAGATCTACAGACGTATGGCTGTTCAGCTGCTGTGGTTCAATTTAGGTCTTTGATTAGCCAATCTTGGAAACTGTCCTGCCCTCCCCCACATGGCCCCCTTCTCCCCCGCCCCACCCCCCCACAGTGATGCTCACATTGCACTTTACCACTACACTAACAGATCTCACACAGCACCTCTGTCTCGCCACTGGCCTTGGGCCACTTCACTTTTCGCTCTAAATAACCATGCACTAATAGAGCTGCCTATACACACAGCCAGAAGCACATATCTGACTCTAATGGAGGCTCAGATTTCAATTTGTGAGCCTTGAAGAAGAGCTGAGTGTATTTGCAAACCTGTTACAAAATATTTAGCTATGCATAAAAACTACATAATTGTGTCATCACTTCATTCAGTAAATATTTTAAATATAATGCGTGTATATAATACATTACCTAAACAATGACAGCTAGAACAGAACAGTGCACATCATTTAAGTAACTATGACAACAGATGTGCAGTGAAGTTGTGCAGTTTAGAAGAAATGCAATCAAGCATGTAAACCATGTTTATGTTGTTTCTGTGAGCGTGATGTATGCTTTCGCTAGTCCCACAGTGCTGGAGAGGAAGTGCTAGATCAGAACAGCTACCCGCACGTTGATAAGTCTACATCCTCCTTTCTCTAGCACCTAACGTCAAATGATCGCTGACTGTTGGTATGCCCCAGAGAGAGAAAGAAACAGGAAGAGACCAGGAAACAGAAAAAATGAAGGTGTAGAAACACCAACACAAACTCTGTGACGCAGAGTAAATAACAATAAACAATATTACAATAAACAATACCACATGTTTAAATGCAAAATAACTATTTTTCTTGACTTTGCCTAGGTATCAGCTTGTTTTCAGACGAACAGAAGGTAAATGCTAGTAGACACACAGACAAAAAAAAACCCAAACACATTACCTGTTTTCCTTGCCGTTCTGCAGTAAGGTGTGTCTATCAGTGCCTGAGCGATCTGTACATACATATGTGTTTCTGCGGGTCATGGCACTTGCTGGTACGTTGCTCTGGAAGGAAATAAAAATGCAAAGTGATGAGCAGGACATTTGTTGAATAAATATTTTTTATAATTTATATCATAAACATTATCATATTTACAATGAATACCTTAAACATGAATGTCTACCGTACTGCAGTATCACAAACTTAGATGTTTAAATGTTATCTGCTCTAACAATACAAACTAATTCGATAAGTCTTAATCACTTCATGAGCTGTATCAGCTGTATGTACAAGACTTGGGTTTGCTGTAGATTCGGTTAGCATTCAATGCCTTTCTTAACACTACATTTCAGTACAATCACTTTGCATTCTTCTTCAATAACACAACAGCTGATGTGATTCAAGAGTTTTGTTTACTGAGGCGACAACAGCTTCCTTGCGGCGATCAGGGATCTCTGCTTTGTTGGGGTTGTTAGCTGTGCTGACCATGGGGCTGGAGGGTGGGATGTTACGAGTGGCCACCACACTGCAGCCTGCCTTTCTCGTGGACAAACGCTCCTCCTTCAACTCAGACTCTCCTGTGCTGGTGGGGCTACGTTTAGGATGAGTTGTAGTCACTGCAGGACCACCTGCAAAACAAAACAAAAAAAAAATCACTAGAGCTCCAAGAAGACTTTACTGGTATTCTAAACAGCCATATAATTGAACTAGGGATACATGCGAATATTAAAGAATATGATGTAGAAATTATGAAAATATATGCCAGACTCCACCGTTATGTCTTAAACATCAAAGATGTCTTATCTAATAATCACTTTATTTCATGGCAAACCAGTTTGCTACTTTCAAGTTGGGACAGCTCAGGTCATTTGGAGACTTACAGAAGTCACTGTGCCGCCTCTGACGGTGGTAGGTGGAGGCACTACGCTGTGGTTTGCTGTGGGTGGTGGAGGCCGAGCTGGATGAGGAGGTGGAGGAGTGTTTACTGGTACCATTGGTTATCGGACTGGGTCGAACCCGTGCTAAAGACAGAGTACTACTCGATCTGGACTCACTGCCATCCTGTACAGGTAAACAGGTAAGTGCAGAGGAGTGAGGAGAGAGAGTATACACGCACGCACACACACACAGACATCACAGGATGCTCACCTCACTCCTGCGGCTCAACAGCAGGTAAGTAGCAGTGATCTCGTTGTACTTCTGAGTGGTCAGCGCTTCCCTGATCTCCTCACGGGAAAAGCCCATCCCTATCATTACGTCTGGGAAGGAGAGAATAAGGAGACACAAATTTAGATAGATAGATAGATAGATAGATAGATAAATAAATAAATAAATAAATAAATAAAGACATCTAGTCAGGCAGTAAAAACAAACCAAGCTCTCACTGATATTAGTTTTAGTTCAGCACAGGGCTGTTCAAATGAAGAGCTATCTATAAAAAACTGCATACACACATTAAATGTATGATGAATTTGCAAGTACTGTAATGTTTACTGTATGTAAAGAGAGTGAAATCTGAGCTTGTGGCCCATTGTGACTGGTTGTGGAGTTTTTGTTTTTTTTTCCCCCCACCTCCTACTCCATTAAGAAATGTTTTAAAAATCTTGGTTTACTCCCACATGATAACAGTGATTATATCATGATTAATTCTCTGTATTGAACACTGAGGAATGCATCCATAACTAAAAAAACAAAACACTCTTGACCCAGACAATGAACGCCTCCAGCAAAATCTAAAGATCAGATGGCAGGATCAGGGTCTGCAGAAGCATGCCCAATCTCTTCTGCACTGCAAAAACAGAGATATGGGGAATTCTCACCTATCCTCTCCGGGTCATTGTAGTTCTCCACAGGCTCTACGTGTGGCTTCAGTTCATCTACCTCATAGCCAACATTCATCCACTTATCTTTCATGATTTGCTAAGGGAGAAGCAGACAACAGTAAGTTACACTAGACAGGCAAAAATGTATATACCCCTTGGCCTGATACCTGTTAGAAATTACAGGGATTACAGAGTTTTGTTTGGTGAAATTAATTTGGCAAATTAAATCAAGTGAAAAAGACCATTTACAAACGTCAAGCACCAATAGAGCTTTGTCCACCTACACGACATTCCTCTTTCATCAGGACCTATAATCTAGTGTGAGTCAGCAGTGCTTGGTGATACCATTGCTATGTGGTACTAAGCATAAAAGTAGCCTCTTCTCAACATATCACCCAACCTCATTTAATCTGCACATTTTCAGATTTAAAGATCTTAAGAAAAGCTCCTAGATACAGCATTTAAGAAAAAAAAATTAAAACACACATGTAATGAATGGACAGAAAATAAGCAGCGTCAGAAAAGGGGATGAAAAGGGGATACTCTTATCTGGAGCATTATTTTCACAAATGTCTAATAAACATACTAGTCAACAGTACTTAAATAATAATTTTGTACTCAATAGTACAAAGCAGTTCACATCTTTTTGCATTTGAATTAATTAAAGAGTATATTACTCTCCACCAAACAATATGAAACCAAATAATCAATAGCTGAAATGTAATCCAAATCCATGATATTGCCCTTTTCAAGTGATGTAAAAGATGACATTATTAGTCATGTGATTTGCATCAATGAGTGGATCACATTGTTTGAGTATTCTACCCAACAAAGCTTGGATTGTATGCCATTGTATACGCTATCATTTGTAAGATGCTAAACATGTCTGCAAAGTAAATAACTAGAAAAATACATGTTTTGGCTCAGCCTCAAAAGCACAAAACTAGCAGGAAGTCTAGTAAGCTGCAGTGTGTCCACCTTACCTCTAGGGTACAGCGCTTGGCAGGGTTGAGCACCAAGAACCTGCGCAGGATGCTCTCACAATCAGTGGACATGTAGAACGGCACACGATACTTTCCCCTCAGCACCCGCTCACGCAGCTCCTAATGGAAGAGAACAGAGTCCAGCCTTCTATTCAACCCATCAACACATGCTCTCAGGCATGCCAAAAGAAAAAAAGGGTGTGCTTGACCTGCATCACAAATAACTCAGACAAAAGCAGTGCATGAAAGAGTCTACGAATGATGTAATAAGTACTTTGAAATACCCGGAAACAAAATTCCAGAAACAAAAACTGTTTTACAAATGCTTTATTAATCACTGCAGTCAGACCACTGTTTGAACCATCTTAGCAGGTATAGTGTTTAGCAAGGGCAAAAAAACAGCCCCAAAGCAACCAGATGGTCAGACCGTGCTACGTAAACATAATGATGTTGAGTCTTTATTGGTCAGAGCGCAGGGTCAGCCATGATACAGCGCCCCTGGAGCAGAGAGGGTTAAGGGCCTTGCTCAAGGGCCCAACAGTGGTAGCTTAGCAGTGCTGGGGCTTGAACCCCTGACCTTCCGATCAGTAACTCGGAGCCTTAACTGTCATGCCACCCCTGCCCCATGCACAAACAAGGCGTGATCCACAACACAATCAAATGTTTGCAGAAAAATCAAGGAGAGAACTTGTTCACCTTGAGGTTCTGGCCATCAAAAGGCAGTGATCCGCTGACCAGTGTGTAAAGAATGACCCCCAGGCTCCAGATATCCACCTCAGGCCCATCATACTTCTTGCCCTGAAAAAGTTCAGGGGCGGCATAAGGGGGGCTGCCGCAGAACGTGTCCAGCTTACTGCCCAGCGTGAACTCGTTACTGAAGCCGAAGTCCGCGATTTTAATGTTGGAATCTGCATCGAGCAGAAGGTTTTCTGCCTAAGAGATGGTAATGAAAAGAGAGGGATAGGCACAGACAGAGAGAGAATAAATAAAATGGCAAAAATAATATGTCATGTGAAACCTGAAAGTATGCGCAACATGATAACATGAAAGACAAACGCATGCTGCTTTCAAAGAAACAGGCAGCACTAGAAACATCAATGACCTTTAGATCTCTATGGACAATCTTCTTCTGATGACAATAGTGAACTGCAGATACAATCTGAAAGAGAGAAATACAAACAGAGAACAAAGTGACTATTAAAACCACCATTAACGCTGCCATACATCCATATGAAGAAAACATTTTACATTTCTTACTAACAATATACTGAATAAGCAAAACATAGCTCAGATGCCCACATGGTCATGTGGAATAAAAAGAACGCTCAGAGGTTTTGAGCAAAGCCTTGGAGATTAGACGGCAGTGTAATTTACCTGTCGAAATTTAGCCCGTGCCTCCTTTTCCTTCATTCTCCCATGGGCCACGAGGTAGTCGAAAACTTCACCTGTCACAGGGAAGGCCAAAAAATGGTTTATCAAGACCTCGTATTATCCGATACCCTTGTACAGCAGAACAGCTAAAAGAAACTTGGAACATGAACATATAAAATCCTAGCTACATATGCCATCTTAGTGCTTAGTAAAAGAGTATACACTGTAAATAACTCTAGTAAAAATAAGATGTACTTGATTGTACTATGGAAATATACGTACTAATAAATATGGACTTAAAATATTCTTAAATCATTTAAATATCCTAGAATATATAAATCACAAATGTAAGCAGATATACTTTAATCATACTCGAAAATTGTATTACAGAATATTTTTGTAAAACATAACTGTGAAATATACTTTAAATTTAAATATTGGTTTTTAGACACATTTCACATTAAATTTTTGGATGTTTTGCAGTGTGTTAAAACAACTGCTACAATAATGCATTGAAACATGCTAACAAAATGAATTTTAAGCATATTTTAATAAGGAATTTTATACAAATTACAATTTTTTAAAAACATTTTAAGGATTATTTTAATTTAAACTTGGTATTTTCATGCATGTGTTTACTGCTTTTAAACAAATGGTGTTTAAAAAACTATAATTTAGAAGTTGTTTAGTTTGGGAATTGGTGTTTGAAATGATTTCTTCTTAGCGGAGGGATGCCTATACTTAGTATGTAATAATCTGTTCATAAATTGAGATTCAGTTTCATTTCAACTGAACTGTCATTTGTGGAAAGCAGAAAATGAGTTCGTTTGTCATTAGAAAACGACCAACATATACACAGCGAGGTCAAAAGTCTCAAGAGGAAGAGGGATTTACAATTCAATATTATGAATACTCAATATTGTCGATTGACGATTATTTCTAGGTCACTAGTTAAATTTAAATGAAATTTCTGATTTTCACCGAAGCACTTGTTTAGACAAAATTCATGTACATATTTCTAAGATTCTACTTTCCAACCCAACTGATGATTTTATTCATTTATTTAAAAAAAGGTTAATAAATTAGATTAATAATGCAAACTGGAAGCATTTTCACTAGCTGTCCAAGATTTTTGGACCCCATTGTATGTAATGTTTAAAGCCCGGTTAAGACTGCTTAATACACATTAACACCCAGTGACGTGCAAAAGAAGAGCCGAGCTCAGGGCATGACTGATGTGACGCACACGTTTATTGTTATGTGTGGGTCTCTGCCAGGACTGATTGGAAAATGTAGTCTTAGTACATGTTTGATCTTGTATAAGACACAGATGGAGGTGGTATACAACGATAATAACGGGAAGGTGTATTTATTCTGTATGCACATGTACATGTGAGAGCAAGTGTTTTAGTTTTAGATCCTGATTTCACATTTTGAGTGTTTCTTACCACCGCTGGCGTACTCCATTATAAGGTACAGTGTCTTCTCTGTTTCAATCACTTCAAAGAGCTGAACTGTACAGAAAAAACAACAGCACAGAATTGGAAGGGTGATTCAGAATCAATTCAGAAAATCCCGGTCTCATCTTTCAGACTATTCATCAAGCGGAAGGTGTTTAATAAGAAGCTAGTCAAGTTTTTCCTGTAATCAGGTATCCTTTTAAGTAGGTTTGATCCACTTCATTCATAAAGTGTGCACACCATTCATAAAGAAACAATCTGACTGTACTGTAAGCAATAGATCACCTCTCAGAGCAGTATGCGGAATGGGGCAGATTACAACACATACACAAAACAGGTTAAGTCCTGCATATGCACATTGTTTAGACGTTTATCATCGGGAACTAACCTGCTCTACACGCCACACAGTAGGAGTATTTCATGTGGTGAATTTTCTGCTCGTGCTCATAATTACAGCTTCATAGTCATGAGAATATGAAATATGACTGATCCATGTTTAAATGATTCATTACAATTTATGATTGTTTATATTCTTTATTTTTATTTTATTTATTTTTGTTTATTGTACACCACAAGGTTTCTTAAACTTCTTTAAACTGTAATTTATATTCCACAGTCCCCCACAAATTTATTTCATTAACATAACCCAACAATTCTAATAGGCTCATTATTCAAATATGTACAACTCATTAAACTCAAAGAACGAGCCAAACAGGCTAAAAACTGTATCACTTCAGTGATAACTATAATCACTTTCTTTTTCTCATCAACAGACTAATGAAGGTCTTTGATGGTGTGTGTGTGTGTGTGTGTTTGCGTAAGCATCTGTGTATCAAGGAAGAAGAGAAAACCCCATACACTGAACATGCCGTATAGTACACACGTGGTTTTGAGAAGGGCCACATGGGAGACAAAGAAGACTGTCCAGATCTCACATACTCATGTACTCTGCCTCATGTACACAGTACCTCATCTGTTGTAGGTGTAATAAATCACTGCAGGCTCCTATGCTTGGGCCAGAGTGACAGCTTGGAGGATGAAATGAGGAGGGGGTTTCATAATGGAGATACGTGCTTGAAAAGACTCACCTATGTTTGGGTGGTTGAGGCTCTTCATAATCCGTACCTCTCGAAAAAGCTGCAGAAAAAAAAGAATAAAGAATTACGCAAACTGCGTAATTTTATTAGAAAACAAGTTGACTTGTTACAAAAGGTGCAAGATCCTTCATTTAATTCAGTCCCATTCAGATAATACATATCGTCACAAAGCAGCTTTACAGAAATCCAGATGCAAATTTAGATCCTCAATGAACAAGCCAGAGATGACAGTAACATGGAGAAACATCCTGGGGCGGCATGAGGAAGAACTCTTAAGAGGAACCAGATTCAAAATGGAACCATTCCTTTTCTAGGTTAAACCAGATGGTGTGATTTAAAATCATTACTCTTCTACAACTGTATATGATAAAGTCAAACAGTGCTAAGTGTGTTAAACTGATGTTCAATTTGAGCATGTAGGATTCCTGGGATAAGCAAAGGACAGCCTTGACGATTACAGCAGCAATTCTGAGGTACAAGTTCATGTCTTTATCAGTCTGTAGAGTATTTTGGGGAGTTTTTTCTGTTATTGTTGCATCCAAAAAACCTTGATTTTGCTCTGGCTTTAGAGTTTTCTGTGCTTTTTTGCAGAAAACGACCTGAATTGGTGAAATTGCAATTGTAGGAAATTATTTTGCACGGTCTTTAACAGTGATGTTTGTTGGTAAATGAGGCCTTTTCGCTGTACTCATGTTCGACGAAGATGAACCGAAGAAGGCTTTGGCTGAATGTATGTTGTGATGACGTCACATGATGCAGCTTGGCCCAAATCTGTGAAAAATCTGCAGTAATTTTGAAAAATTGCAAGCTCTTCAGAATATTGCCGAGTTTTGCTTAACTTTGAGTTAATTTCTGCCATCGCAAAATCCAGAAAGGACTGCTTTATGTGTAGGACCACCAATGATGGATCAAACAAGAGTGAAAAATTCCCAAAGATAGCACCATAAAGAGTGGAACAAAGGCGGTGGCTCTGGGTGCAATGCCAGAGCGCTAATCGCTTATTTTGCACTCTTATGCACTGAACCTCTGTCTTATCTTGCTCAAAATCATTAAAATATGGAGTGATAAAGAAAAGACAAATAACAACAAATAAAATAATGTTAATTAAAAACAAAAAAAAAACAAAACGTTATGCAGAATGGAACAAGATAGCAATATGGCAAAAACATAGGAAATATAAAAACTACTCTACTATTGAAGGTACTCTTGAGTCATATAATGATTATGATATTGTGTATTTTGCACTGGGGTTCTGGGGACATGAAAACGAATCAATGACATCCCACGTGCATATGGACGGAATGGCGATAAATATTGACTTAACATGGGATAGACTTGACTGATCACACTGTCTCTGAGTCTTGAGGTAATAGGGCAGGACAGAGGTGTCCACGCTCCTTTCCCAGCAACCCTCTCTCCAGAATAGAAGTGTCAAGATAAGAGAGTTTTAGAGAGAGAGAGAGAGAAATGAAAGAGAGAGAGCAAAAACAAGACAGACTGAAAGGAATGTGCTGATAGCTGAAAGGCCATTTGGTATTGTTAGTGCTCATTGTTTCCAAACACACAAAGTCATCCGGGGAGCGAGACTGACAGAATGAGAAGAGAAATAAGTGTCCATAATACTGAGAAGAGAAAATATACAAGTTATTTGTACGCTTTACCGAACTTCACATAAAGTTTTATTTCCTGCCCCAACAAATCCTCTTACACTTTCATTATAATTGATATCTATGGCAAAGAGAATGTCCATTGTTTTCTCAGTACAAATAAATATATGTAGCAATTTTGGTCTATAGTAATCACATCTACAGTACACTACAGATGAGGTAGATAACAAATTTGAGAAATACTTGAGAGAGTTTTTTCAAATTCAAATCAGTTCAAATAAATACATAATAGTCAGCAAGTCAAGCCCTAGGATGTCCACCTAAAGTATGTTCATAAAACAGCTATCATCACAGGTTGCAAGGAACCAGGAGAGTAATCATTAGAATGAGGAAGAACAAAAAAGGCATTCAAGCCTGGTGAACACACAGAGAAGAAGAGGGAGGGAGAAGAAAAAGTGTCTCATGAATTGTTGTAAATATTAGTGGTGCTTTATCAATTTACCATCGGCACACTCTAGAAATATTAAAGAACTGCTTTTCCAGGCACGATGTCCAGCAATGGATTATGTTTCTCTGTCCACGATGAAACATTTCTCTACTGAAAATAGCACTGCTTCAGATCACATACATCATCCCCGTTTCTTATGCCTACACTCTAGCCTGACAAAACCGGTATCTGAGCAGGTCTGTTCCTTATTTACATCTCAGAGAGATAAAAGATTGTAATCATCATACCACTACACAGTTAAAAAAAAAAAAAAAAGGACTCAAATTAACCCTTCAGTCTCAAGCTTGGAAGACTAGAAATACTACTCCTTAACACAAAGTGCAATTAAAATATTTTATCAGCAGAAACTAATTTGTGCTTAATTGCTTCTATTGTATGTATTGTTTGTTCTTAAATTTAAATGAACATACAATAATAAACAAGAAATAATACACGACAGGGCGTGCTCTGGTAGGAAAATAATCCATGGCAGGGTGGGGTGATCATGTTCATAGTTATATTTAATGCTATGGAACGTCCATGTGACATGTTAGTACCTGTTTTCATTTACATATAGCAGCTATAAACAGCTATAAGCAGCTATAAACAGTTATTCCCTGACTGGTGTGTCTTTTTTTTTCTTGCTCTTGAAGTTAAAAGACTGCAGCTTGTGGAAACAAAGTCATGGAGTCATCAATACAGGTGCATCTCAAAAAATTTGAATATCGTGGAAAAGTTAATTCTCCCCCATAATTGAATTGAATTGAATAAAGGGAACTTTCATATATTCTAGATTCAATACACACGAAGTGCAATAGTTCATAGCCTTTTTTGTTTTAATCTTGATGATTACAGCTTGTAGCTCACGGAAATTAAAAATCGAGTATATCAGAATATAAGAATAAAGAATTTTATAATACAGAAATATTGACCTGAGAAGAGCTCTAATCAGCTAATTAACTCAAAACACCTGCAAAGGTTTCCTGAGCCTTTAATCTCTCAGTCTGGTTCAGTACACACAACCCCAGTCATGGGGAAGATGAACGTAAATGTTGCATTTCATTTGGAAATCAAGGTCCCAGAGTCTGGAGGAAGAGTGGAAAGGCACAGAACCCTTGCTTGAAGTCCAGTGTGAAGTTTCTATAGTCAGTGATGATTTGGGGGGCCATGGATCTGCTGGTGTTGGTCCACTGTGTTTTCTCAAGTCGAGAGTCGATGCAGCATCTACCAGGAGATTTTAGAGCACTTCATGCTTCCATCTGTTGACAAGCTTTATGGAGATGCTGATTTCCTTTTCCAGCAGGACTTGGTACCTGCCCACAGTGCCAAAACTACTAGTAACTGGTTTGCTGACCGTGGTATTACTGTGCTTGATTGGCCAGCCAACTCGCCTGACCTGAACCCCATAGAGAATCTATGAGAGACACCAGCCCCAACAATACAGTCGAGCTGAAGGTCGCTATCACAGCAACCTGGGCTTCCAGAACACCTCAGCAGTGCCATAGGCTGATTTCCTACATGCCACGCCGCACTGATGCAGCAATTTGTGCAAAAGGAGCCCCGACCAAATACTGAGTGCATACATTAACATACTTTTCAGAAGCTCGACATTTCTGTATTATAAATTCTTTATTCTGATATTTTGAGATACTGGATTTTTGATTTCCATGAGCTGTAAACCGTAATCAACAAAATGAAAACAAAAAAAAAAGGCTTGAAATATTTCACTTTATGTGTAACGAATCCAGAATATATGAAAGTTCCACTTGTTGAATTAAATTATGTAAAAAACTGAACTTTTCCACAATATTCTAATTGTTTTGCACCTGTAGTTTATTATAAATTGTAGATTGTGTCATGTAACCTTCAATACAAGCCTCTGTGAAAGAGTTGTTACTATAGAAACGATAACGTATTAGAGCACATTAATATAAACCTAGTAGTCTGAATTACAATCAGCACTACTGTCAAAGCTGCGGTGCTAAATTAAATCAACACCCTCTGACCTATAAATGTGGTGAATGTTCGACTTTATGCACATGCTGTGGTGTGAAATATGCAAGAGTGTAGGAACAGGTTCAGAATTTTTAAACTATAACAATTTTGGAACTCGTCGTCCAACACGGTCATTTGTGCCAGGTACACAGCTTAATGAATGGCTGTGAGAAAATTTATTACAACATCAAACAAGAAAAGAGAGAAATCTTAGCAAGTGAATATATCTTGAACATGGGACAATTGATCCATTTATCTCTTTTTCAGATTACAGTAACACAAATGGTAATTGTTAAATTTTTATGTGTACTCATTTTGAAATTATCTTGTCCTATTGGCAGATAATTTCAAACACTCAAACAAAGCTCCTCCGTTTTAGAGGGTTCGAATCCCACTACCACCCTGTGTGTGGTGTTTGCATGTTCTCCCTGTGCTTTTTTGGGGGGGTTCTTCTGGATACTAGGTAGTGGGTACTCTGGTTTCCTCGGTCCAAAGACATGGTATCTCCAAATTGTCCATAGTGTGTGATTGTGTGAGTGATCGTGCCCTGTGATGGGTTGGCACCCTGTCCAGGATGTCCCCTGCCTCATGCCCAGAATTCCGTGGGATAGGCTCCAGGCTCGCCTGCGACCCTGTGTAGGATAAGTGGTATGGAAAATGGATGGATGGATTGATTGATGATTCCATGTCAACCATTAGTGTGAAAGTCTTTACAAAACACCGCATTCACTCATCTGCTTATGTCAGCTCACCCTCACACATACACACATTATTGTGAGAGACATGGTATCCCAGTTACCCAACGGTTAACAATGTTGAAAGGATCACTAGCATGAACAACAAGCAGTGCATTAAATACAATTATGATGTCATTAAAATGAATATCGGTTGGTGGTGATAACGCAGAGCAACACCAACTCCATGCCCTCATGATGCCTTCCTCACACTTCCTCTACAAACACATACAGACACACATCATCTACAGGGACTGGCAACAATTGAACTGCAGAGACAAGCTCATTAGCTGGTCACCTGAGCACTAAAGATAATAAACCCGCTAGGCCACGACTCCTCCCTCTCTTTCTTTCTCTTTTTGCACAGCCTTCCTCTTTTTCTGTCGCTTAAAGATAGGACTTCCTGGTTCATTTCCCAGACACTAACAACACGTCACTGTTACTATGGTGACCCAAGATTATGGCCAGCCTTGTCTCTGTCTGTTGTCGCTCTGTTTCTCTGTTCCACCATCTCCCTTCTCATTATGCTTCACCAGTATGGGGCAGAGGAGGACAGAGATTCTATTTCTATCTCTCTCTCTTTACTTTGACTGACAATCCCCCCAACCCAGGTTACAGCGAGGCATGACTAATCAAGCCCTGAGCTGAATGCCTTGTTGTGTTTTTTCCCCTTCCACCTTCCAGCAGCATTAAGGATTTACACAAAGCAGCTTATAAGGATGTATCGCTTTTTTCCTTCTCTTAGGACTAGTCAAGGGCAAAGCAGAATATTTTTGTTCCCGTGCCCATCTTGAGCTCCCTCTTGACTGCCTGCCTCCAGAAGAGTTAAACTGCATATGCTTTAAAACATCGCATATACATTTCAGTATACACTAATGTAGAAAAACACACAAGCTTGAAAACATGTCATGAGCTGCGACACAGTATATGACTATATTTACACCTGGGGATGCAAACACGCATGTGTTTTCTGGTCTGTAACTTCGGTGAAGCGGATAGTCATATATTTGTCATTTGCTATATTTTCCCACATTCCGATGTTTGACGTGAACATAAATGCTATCTGCATGATTTTATGTATTGCGCTGCTGCCACATCATTGGCTGACTGCATAAGTATACGACTGAGCTTGGGTACAGATGTTCCTATTAAACTGGGCATAGAAATATGATTGTGGAAACTACTTATTAAATCGCAAACAACCAGCTCATATATTTGTGATTAGGTGATTATGTAATAATTGTTATAGGTCTATGTCACAGCAGTATAGAGAACTATCCTTTATATTATTGTAATATTTGTGTATTTGTTAATTGAATTGATATAAAATTGTCAGCCACAATAATGTGGAATAAAGTGTAATAAAAAAAGGCAAATAGCTCCAATAAATAGACATGATGTACTTAATATTTAAATAGCAAAATTTTAATCATAAAATAATCTCTGCTGTGATCATAAGGGCATTATCTGTTAATAATCAAAAGGATTATTTATTTAAAAATATATATATAATCTTTTATTTATCAATTTAATTAAAATCAAACATAATAATAAAAAAAAAACCTCTTGGTTCCAGTGAACCAGTCCCCCTGTTTCTCCCACATTTTAACACGCTTTAATCAGAAATGAGACATCATTAACTGAACAGCACCTAAACCAGTAGCAAGTCCAGTCTATCAAGATTTAGATGCATTCATAATCACGTTCATATATTCAAACAAATATCACATTTGGTGTCTCAGTGTCTTCCATGGCAGCTTGCTTCCTCTGTATCTTGTTCCTATGTCACAGCCTCTTGGAGGTCCCCACCCCCTCTGGGTTCGGATGCCCCCATTGTTTGCCTGTCTGGAATGTAGCTCCTGGCAGGAGGAACTTGAATGAAGGATACCCAACCCCCTATCGTCCTTCACCCTAGTGGCCTCCCAAAGCTCCCCCCTAGTTTTATTAAAGCAGCACTCCTATGGTCCAGAAAACAGCATTATTCATTACCCTGTCCAGTATGTAACAATCTTGTCTCCTAAGACCTAGCAGAAATCTGACTACTGGGAAAAAGACTGGTCATCTGATTGGGTCTTACACCTAAATTGGATGAAAGGCCTAGTAGAGAAAGGGGAGTAGAGAATAGGCTGATGGCTCACATCCAATCCTGTGGTCAAGGCACCTCTCAGATTACACAGTATTCCATTGCCAGATCAGTTAAATGGGGCTTAGTCTTAATCGATACACTTCGACAGTGAGGAGCATTATCTAATGCATTGGCCATGTGAGTAAGGGAAGGCATGTATAAATCCTCAAAGCAAAGGGCCTACTAAGGTACTTTACTTAATTTATTTATTATGCATTAGAGTATAAAACTGGTCGTCAATCGTGGCTCATAAAAAAAAAAAATAATTAAAAAAAAGTCATTAGTTAAATAGCCTGTGTTGGGGTAGGGCTGGGGATTGACTGTTCACGAGAGTAAAGACACGAATTGTCCACGGTACCTGCTTCAGATCTGGTATTCAGAAGAGACAGTATACTTTCACGGTAAATATAATACAGCAGCTTTGTAAAGATGAATGAACAACTCCCTCTCTTTAGTCATTCAATACTTTCTACAGATGCAGCACTTTTCCTGTGGTAGGGACTGGACTGCATGTCTCTGGGTGAGTGAGTGGAAAAGAGAGCAAATAACCGATTGATGGAGAGTTGGAAATAGACAAGAGGAAAGAACCAGTGGAAAAAGAACAGGGAGAAATGGGCATTAACCCGTAATTTCTGTTTGGGTTGAACTGAACCATTTTAAATATTTACAACAGTGAGATCTCCATGACCCCAGAGTAAAAAAAAAAAAAAAATTACAAAAAAGTGTTACCGATGCGACATCTTCAGAATAGAACAAAATGAATCAAGATAAAGGTAACATTGGGTATTTCAAATGTTACATTTGTACTATTATCAAATCAAAATGCAGCATGGGTTCATCCATAGCTATGGAAGGAAAGAACATGAGCATTAATGGAAAAAGTACACCCTGTGAAATGTGAAATATTTTTACATTGGAATATTCATAACATGCTTAGTAATTCTGGTGCTAATTTGTTGAAGGGTGCTGTAGTTTTGTTATTCTTCAGAGAAGTTAGGGGTTATCTGCCACACCATCATCACAGGGGATGATAGATGCTAATTGCTAATGCAGTTACAAAAGGTGTTTAATAGGGGGGGGAAATATAATCAATCTAATACATAAGTGATAACAGTCAGGTTTCACTGTTCTCTTTAAAAAAACAAACAAACAAAAAAAAACACAACAAAACAACGAGCAACAACTTCTCTTCTTAGGGTGTACTCACTAGGTGGTCTGTACCGTCCCAAAGTTGAGTTTGTTTGACTAGTGTGATCGCTCCGTAAAGTGAGCCCTCGAACCATGCCCAGACCCACTTGAAGAGGTGGGCTCGGGCACGGTTCAGTAGGGCTCGGGCATGGTACACATCGTATGTGATCGCTAACCGTGGTCGAGCACGGAACTTGAAACATGACGTCAATGATGCGACTGTTCTATTTAACAGAATGGTCCGTTTCTCACCTTATTGATTAACGGGAATTGTAGTCGGCGAGTAAAGCTGCAAATTCATGCCTCATCGTCAGCTGCCGCCGTATAATCTTCTAATACGTGCAACGTGATTAAGTGAAAATCGCTGCGCTGCAGAAGTGATAAATCTAGTGATAAATCTAGTAGGCATGTTACAGGGCTGTGTTTCACCGTGCCCCAGACGACTCCAAGCGACAAAGTAAGTAAAGTTACAACAATGGACTCCATTGCGCTGCACGAGAGCACTTTTCTTCCTGTATTCTTCAAAACAAAAAGTAGCATTGTAATGACGTAGACGTGCTCAGGCCTGGAACGTTAAGTGCAATATGAGGGCAGGCCAGCGGGGGAGTGGGGACAATCATGCTTGGGCACGGTACAAGGCAATTGGGCCTAGCGAGAGTACACCCTTAGTCTCCATTTTCTAGCAACGTTGAATGACACGTTAATAAGAAATTCAATGTAGAAGTAGCAGAGACGGCAAACACAAATGCAGTGCAGCTATATGATGCATTGAATCATTCTAGAGACATGGGTCAAAATGACAAGCATGATGGCACTGATGGCATTGTTCATGTGACAGCTAATGTTTTGGAACCTTTGTGTTTGAGGAGAACGTACAGATGAGGCGAGAGCTGGACAGACTAAAGGACAAGAGCACTGCTGCATCACTCTCTCTCGACAGAGATGAATTCCCCACTAGTGCCAACGTCAGCAAGTGGTCCAACGGCCTTGTGGGTAATGTAAGAAACCGTCAAAGTGAAAACAGATCAGCTAGTCCGTGAAAGATATTGAAACCAAAAAAGCCAACTCTAAATTTCACAAGAGAATCTCATTTGCACAAGAGAAGATCGTATTTCGATTATAAATATTGCTATGAAATGGTGGCTATTTCCTTTAAGTGCAAGCAGGTAAAGAGATATAAATAAAGAGAAAGATGAGTGGTCTGAGACAGAGAAGAGAAAGTAAGAGAAGTGACTAGCTGGAAGGAAAGGGAGAGGAGCACTAGTTATCTGGTGCGCTCTGATCAAGCCATATAGTGCTGACGAGACAGTGAACCAGCATTACTGCAGCACACTGAACTGTACCTCTCTGCAGAGCTCACACACCACCACCCCCCCTGAGCTCCACCCTGCGCCAGAAGAGTCAGAACCACACAGCACACACTCCTTCAATTTTACACAAAAGCAATCAAAATCTTTTTAATAAACTTGTAATGATTTTTCTAGAAAGATATTAGACATTTGCTGATGTGATATTTAGGTTTGATAATTGGGTCACAACAACAGGTTTCCTTGGTAACAATAATTCTCACATCAGAAAAGTGGAAGTCACACACACGTAGTCCACATGATGATCCAAGTACACAACCCGTGAAACTTCCAGGAGCTGGTGGAAAGTTCAACTACAGTGGTGGTTGAAAGTTTGTGAACCCTTTAGAATTTTCTATATTTCTGCATAAATCTGACCTAAACATCATCAGCCCTAAAAGTAGACAACAAGAACTCAATTAAATAAATGAGACAAAAATGATTCAATATTACATCTATGTGAGTGGCAAAAGTATGTGAACCTTTGCCTTCAGTATCTGGTGGGACCCCCTTGACATCATCTTGGAGGAATTTTAGCCCATTCCTCAGTACAGAATAGATTCAACTCTGGTGTTGGTGGGTTTCCTCAATGAACTGCTTGCTTCAGGTCCTTCCACAACATTTATATTAAGGTCAGAACTTTGACTTGGCCATTCTTTATTTTTATTATTCTTTTTTACAATTCTTGGTAGAATGATTTGTGTGTTTAGGGTCGTTTTCTTGCTGTATGAACCACTTTCTCTTGAGATTCAGTTCACAGACAGGTATCCTGACATTTTCCTTTAGAATTCACTGGTATTTAATTGTTCCATCAATGATGGCAAGCCATCCTGACCCAGATGCAGCAACACAGCCCCAAACAATGATAACTACCACCATCAAGTTTCACAGATGGAATATGTTGGAAGGCTTTCTCCAAACATAACCCTTCTCATTTAAACCAAAAAGTTCTATTTTGGTCTCATCGGTCCACAAAACATTTTTCCAATAGCCTTCTGGGCTTGTCGACATGAAAATCTGATGATGTTTTAGAATATTTACACAAAAATGTAGAAAATTCTATAGGGTTCACAAACTTTCAAACACCACTATATATATATATATATATATATATATATATATATATATATATATGACAACAGCACTGAGTGATATTTGACAGTGCATGAATACTTAGAGTCATTACCCTGCCAAGACGTCAGACATGAATATCTTAATGTGCCCTTAAGTTCCACTTGTGCCAATCTTAAATTGAAACTCCTCAACGTAAGCTGCATGCCTGTTATGCAAATCCAACCACTGCTGGACTTTTCACTGCACTACTAAAGCAAACTCAAGAAAATAAGAACACACAAAACGTGCTTATCTTAACTGTGCAGCTCACTTTATCTATGGATACATTTTTTTAATGTAGCTTCAATAAAAGCCGATCACAATAGACTGGATTTGTCCAGATTTCATGCAAACTGGTGAGACTAACAATGCAAACTATGCTGAGCCTGGACTGTTCTTGATAAATCAGCATTATATCACCAAACACTGACTACGTTTACATGGACAGCAATAATCTAATTATTGAGCTTATTCTGAATAAGACAATATTGTAATTAAGGTGTTTATATTAGTCATGATGAGAATATTCCTTTCATGTTCCCGTTTTACATGTTATAGAACATAGATCGATTAACGTCACGTCATTTCGTCCCCACGCCACACCGTCCAACGTTCCCTCCAGAATTTCACGCATCAACATACATTTTGTCTTCGTTATGGTACCATATACAGTTTTGGGTATTTTCATTTTTAATTTTACAAAAGCTTCAAGTGCTGTTAATTATTTGTGATGCTATACGTGCAAATAGACGACTGCTTGAAGCCGTGGGCTGCGTCCAAAACCGCGTACTTACCTACTATATAGGAGCTCATATACATGAATTTCGTAAGTACGAGGTTTCGGACGCAGCTGTGCTCTCTTGTTTGCCGTCAAACAGTTGACCACTGCTGTGTGTTTACATGTCCTGTCGCAAAATGCGGTGAAAACTTCCACATGATGTTAACAGTGTGATTAAGGTGTTTACATGTCTGTAATACACTTCGATAATGCGACTAAAACAGGAGTAATCTACACGTCTTAATTCGATTTGTCTTTACTTCGAGTATGACTTTAGTCGGATTAAGGTAATCAGAAATAGCTGTTTACATGCTAGTTTCTTAATCAGAGTACTGTCTTAATCGGGTTAAAATCGAATACTGTTGTCCATGTAAACGTACTCATTGCCTCAAAGCAGTGTGTAAAAACACAAAACAAAGCAAAGCAAAAGAGCTTCCAGTCACAACAAACATGACATGAGAAAGGTCATGTTTTTACAGGCAGTGTGCAAGCATCTTTTGAATAAAAGTATGAACAAATCAAGCCTCTGAAGTGGACCTTGCAGTGTAATTTATTTATTTATTTATTTTTACAAAAGAGCAATTTTTTTTTTTTGCATTATACAAGACCATTTAGTCACATTTAATTAAATGTAAACTAGAATAAAATAAGACCAAATCAAATCAATTATGAAGGTAGGTTCTGATACTTACCTTTTGTAGACTGGTTGGGTTGAGTTGGGTTTTGTCAATTATCTTTATTGCGACCTGAAAATAACATGTAAAGCTCATACGTGAATTTACATCTGCCTTGCATATAAAAAAAGTCACATTTCACACTGCTGTAAAATCTGCAGCAACTAAACACATCACATATTGCTGATGGCAGAATGCAAACATTGTCTGTCTTACTTAAATTTGTTATTTTTTTAAAGTGTAGATATTACAGTCTAATATACCACTGTCCTGGAGACCTGCTACACTGCATTATTTAAAGTCATGCTTTAAAATCTTCTAGTAAGTTATTTCCATATTTAACTGTTATATTTAACTACAAAGAGATTTGTATTCATAAAACGGACGAAATCATAATTCACAGCAAGTGATCAATGTGTATGGGTAGTATTTATTGATTTGTTTGGCTGTTTATTTATTTAATCATGCTTTTATTTGTGGCCAAAGTATCCTTTTGGTATTGACAATCATGATACCACACCTGGGTCTTCTCCAAACTGTTGGAAGCATGCACTTGTATAGGAGGTCTTTGTATAGTATGCTATAGCATTATGATTTCCCTTCACTGGGTAACTACGTGGCCCAAACATGTTCCAGCACAGCAATGCCCCTGTGCACAAAGCGAGGTCCATGAAGACATGGCTTGCCAATGTTGGAGTGGAAGAACTCTAGTGGCCTACACAGAGCCTTGATCTCAACCTCACTGAACACCTTTGGGACGAACAGGAATGGCGACTGCACCCCAGACCTCCTCTCCTCACCTGACATCAGTGCTCGACCTCACCAATGCTCTTGTGGTTGAATGGGCAAATCCCCACAGCCACGCTCCAATTAACTAGTGGAAAGCCTTCCCAGAAGAGTGGCGGTTATTATATCAGCAAAGTTATCGTTATAATTATTATAACTACATCTGAAATGAGATGTTCAAAAAGTAGCTTGCTGACTAGCTACTGGGCTTGTTCTTAAAGTGAAATTTATTACTAGAGAAGGGGATGAAGCTTTATGCAGACTTAGCGACGTTCC
Source organism: Ictalurus punctatus (assembly GCF_001660625.3). Classification (NCBI taxonomy): domain Eukaryota; kingdom Metazoa; phylum Chordata; class Actinopteri; order Siluriformes; family Ictaluridae; genus Ictalurus; species Ictalurus punctatus. The sequence continues at coordinate 10,149,107 of NC_030432.2, read as the reverse complement.
TCCTGGGACATGTAATGATCATAAATCGTCAAATGCAATAAATCAGTGCCTGCTGAGTACTGTATTTGGGTCGCGCATCAATGTTAGCATAACACTCTAGGTATTTACATACTTGTGGGGTAATGTTATCTTCCCTAATGCGGTACAACAAACATTAGGTACGTTTACCATCTATACCTAAACAATGAAGTAAGGCAGTGCCCTTAATAAATAAACAGCCTACCTTTTTGCTTGAAAAAGAGATGTCATGATAATCCTTGCTAGTGCTAACTCTAATTGAACTCTGTTGACGGCGGTAGATTACGGAGGCAGGGCTTTGTGTACATTGGCAAGAATGAGAGGCAGTCTCAAAAGGAAAAAAATATTGTTCCAGTGTTGCTGAACTTCACCTTGCCAACATTTCCACTAATCTTGACTAATACACTGTGGTCAAGGTGTGATTTTAAGGATATCCTTCTCCAAATTAAATTTAATTTATAAAGGAACTGAAAACAAGTTAAAGACCCAGGTGTGTAGGACAGAGCCCATTCAAGAAAGAATCTGGACACCCCTGTTATACACTCACCGTCCACTTTTACAGGAACACTTGTACACCTGCCCATGTATGCATTTATCTAAATCAGCCAATCATGTGGTAGTGGCACAATGCATAAAATCATGCAGATACAGGTCAAGAGATTCAGTTAATGTTCACATTAAACATCAGAATGGGGAAAAATGTGACTTTAACCGTGGTATGGTTGTTGGTATCAGATGGGCTGCTTTGAGTATTTCATAAAACTGCCGATCTTCTGGGATTTTCACACAACAGTCTCTAGAGTTTACACAATTGTGCAAAAAAATAAAAAATTGTGTGCAGAGGGTCTGCGGGCTGAAACACCTTGTTGTTGAGTGAGATCAGAGGAGAATGATCAGACTGGTCTGAGCTGACAGGAAGTCTATAGTAACTCAACCAAGCAATCTTTACAACCATGGTGAGCAGAAAAGCATCTCAGCAGGCGCAAAACATCAAACCTTGAGGTGGATGCGCTACTACACCGGAAGACCACATAGGGCTCCACTCCTGTCAGCCAAGAACAGGAATCTTAGGCTATCATGGGGCATAGACTCAGCCAAACTGGACAGCTGAAGACAGGAAAAAGACCAGGTAATTTTTCTCCCTCATTTTCAGTTTGGGCAAGTTTCCACCCCATGATACCCTCAGAATCATGTTCTTGGCTGACAGGAGTGGAACCTGATGTGGTCTTCTAGTGTAGTAGTCCATCCACCTCAAGGTTTGAAGTTTCACGCATGCTGAGATGCTTTTCTGCTCACCAAGGTTATAAATTGTGCTTATTACAGTTACTATACCCTTACCGGCAGCTTGAACAAATCTGGCCATTTTTCCATTCTGATCCTTGATGTGAACATTAACTGAAGCTCTTGACCGGGATCTACATGATTTTATGCATTGTTCTGCTGCCACATGACTGGCTGTTTGGATACCTGCATAAATGAGCAGGTGTAAAGGTTTTCCTATTGAAGTGGACACTGAGTGTAGATCTACCAAATGTAAGACTGAACATACAGACTCTAGAACATTACCTCTCTGCCAGTCAGGATGTGGCGTGCCAGCTTCACTTTCGCAAAGTTGCCCTTGCCGATGGTTTTGAGTAGCCGGTAGTTGCCGATGTGAGGATGCTCGTCTGAGAGGGAAGCGATGGAGTTGCGGCAGCGAGCTCCCAGTGAGCGATTCGACCAGGCTGAGCCCTTGTCCGAGCGGCTGGCAGAGAGTGAAGCATGCTACAGAAGAAGCAAAACAAAAAAAACAAAAAAAAAAAAAAAAAAAAAAAACCGTACAATCACAAAATTGTTATATTGCTATACTAATTAGCCCTGCATGGAATTGAGCAGGGAGTGAAGTGCTGGAATACCCTCTGTGATTGGACTATGAACTATATTTTGCCTTGGTAAAACATGAGAATATTAGACATCTGAAAAGCACTTTCCATAGTGTGTAAATGATCTCTCGAGTTGCCAAGTTGCTGATAGGCCTGAGGTGCGAGGTTCAGTGAAACATCTTGGTGCCTGTTGTGCCAGCTGAGATCTAATCTACTCTGGAATGTGCTACGCCATTAAACCGTCTTTGCACTTTGATGCTAAGTGACACCGCAGCATTCTTTCCACCATGGAGAATCTCTGTAGGTTCATCTCCCATATGAACATACAGTAAATATATTATTAAGATGATGCATGCTTTAATTTTGTCACAGCCTATTATGCATTATACTTGCAGCATAGTATATAACCACTAATAATATACATCTCAGCATGTAGTCAGCGCCAGAATTATTGACACCTTTCTGAAAATGAGCGAAAAAAAAAGTATGAATAAAATAAACATGCATGGTACACATGTATCTAGTAATAGTTTAAGTTTTGTACACCTTTATATCAACACACTGAAGTTCTTCTCAAGAAGAGGTTCTTTTGTGCGACTCTTCTAAACACTTCTGAACCATTACAAAGCTGGTGTCTAATAGAGTTTGCTTTCGCAAATCCATGAATCAAATAAAATGTGCAATTCTGAAACAAATTAATTGCTCTCACCGTTGGCAATTAGCATTTACTTTAAATATTCTCTACAGGTATCGATTTTGTGACACAATTTTGTTGTACGTAGATTTTCTACTTGTCTGTAATGTTTATCTTACACAAATGTCCTCTTATTTGCTGAAAGGGTGCCCGTGACGTTGAAAATGGCTGTAAATATCGTCTTCACCAATGTTATAAATAAAACCAGGAAACGCTGGGTAGAGGTGGATCCTACTTTAATACTTGAACACATTCCAAGGCTTCTTTTGCATAATATATGGTTCACAAATACCTGCAATAAAAAGCTTTAAGCCTAGGTTCATAATAGCAAGAGGCAAATTGACGGGCAACTATTCATTTTCACGCACACGCACAATAGAGAGCCGTGATTTCAGCGACAGCAGTAAGCAGCAAAGCAAACGTGCATTTTCTCAAATCTACGCAAATTAGGTATGACTCAGTATAGCAACAAACGAACAACTGGCTCGAATGGTTCCTGGGACCAACCAAAAGGCTCGTGTGCGCTGACATTTCTTCAGTTCCCCACTCACTTTAGTTCCTACCTGCAATTAGTTCCCATGCACACAAACATAAGACAAACATCTAACTGTGATTTCATCTTATACGGTCATAAAAATTCTCATTAACTAAATATCTGCCAACGATGCTTATACAAAGTCCAGCACATAACATACAAATCAAACATTTTTTTACCCTAATTAGTGCATTACTTAATTTGTGTTTAATTAACAAGCTTTACCTACCACCATTGCTCATAAAAAAATAAACAAAAACAAAACACTGGACAGTATGCTCACAAACAACAGTAACAAGTCACTACACACTCACAAGAGACAAACTACAAGTTACACGAACGACAGAGGGTTCACAGGTATCCCCACATGAGAATATCTAAAACCAATTCCAATAGAGTGCCGTAAAAATGAGTCTTAAAACCCAGAACTGGCTTTAGCATTTTAGCACTTCCGGTTCAATCGTCCCGAAGTCAATGGGTTTTGGGTTAAATGCCTGAAGTAAGGTCTATGGTTAACACAAGCTCAAGATATTTTCACGTTTTATTCTAGGACATAAAATACACCCCACCCGTGATTGTGTTAAGCTTTTACATGTCTTAAAAATCGTGGTTGCTAACAAGTGGCTAAATGGGATTACAGAGGTTGTCGGGGACATTAATCATCATCACGTCTACAGGAAAGCTATTCCGTCTCAAACTTTCCAACTTGTAGATTTATCAATTTATAATATTTTCTAATAGTAGAGTTTTTTTTCTAATTGTAGTGCTATAAAGCTTAGTGGAGGTGACGCTGAACTCGTGCGACCTTGGTGTATTTCATTTATATCCTAACTTTAGCTTTTTACTTCTGCCGATTGTATTTAGGCTTCAAAATTCATAAAAGTTGTGTTCATTTGTGAAGATCATCTTGATGAACAAAACGTGTAAGAAACATAAATTTTTGCTGGTCACAGTGATTTAGTGTCTGCAATAATCCAAAAGCCAGTGGAAAAACCCTGTTGGCTTTTTGTCGTTGGGAACCGGGGGGACGCCAACTTCCGTGTTGGCCTACAAAAACACGTCATTTTTTTTTTGCAGCATTATGGCCAAATCACTGTGAAAATGGATTCAACTCTTCCGCTGCCAACTAGGCAAGGTCCCTCACTATGTGGGACTTCCTGTCCCCCAGGCAGAGGATCACCTCCAGTCCTGTACTGATCTTTATTAAATAGGAAGGCCAAGCCTTCACAATTCTACATGCTTTCACAGGTTTAAACATGTTTCACACTCAAACTGTACCTCTTCCTTCACACTGTTTAGCTCATGCTTGTATGTTTTTTTTTACATTTCTACCCAGTACTGCTATCGAGCGTCCTTTCCACCATTCCACCCCCTTTTATTTTCCCTTTCAAGAAGGGCACATCGATTCTCCCACAGCCTGCCTATTTGATTGACACACCAATTTATTCAGTGCAGGGGTAGGGCAACGGACTGGGGGGGGTCGAGACCAACGGCAGGCACAGCTCCATTTGTAGAAAGGCAAATTGGGAGGAGGGGAAAGAGTCTCCTCACCCAAAGCCACACCTTGCTAATAACAAGAGGATGCAAAGATGACAGTGCATTTCAATTCTTTATCACACTCAGAAAGATTGAGCTGGGAATAATCCGATCTACAAAGCAAGGAGGAACAACCATAAAAACAAACAACAACCAGTTTTCTGCTGCTAGAACAGTTCAATGTGGTATAAACCCGAACACAAACAAGAAGATATGCATCTTTAAATGGAAAAGATGTCTGCTGATTGTGTGGGAACAAAAGGCATATTAGGTGGAGCAGATGTGACGTTAACCCCCATATAAAGTTTCTTTATTCTCTGCCTTTTCTAAATAATTAACTCTAAATCTTTCCAAGATAATTTGTCACATAAAAGCCTTTAAAGCTTTTCAACATCCTGATTTAAAAATGTCATTAACTTCATATAATCCTTATTTGTTTTCTGCCTCTTGGACATCTTTCGGTTGAACGTCATCGTGCTCCAAACCACATCAATCTTTTCTCGCCACAAATGACGCTCGACTGTGCTCTTCTGGTGCTTCAGTCCACGCCCTGATGTTGGACAATAGACCTCTGCTTTGAGCATCATCCTGTGTGGGGTAGGACATGAGGACCTATGAGGGTGTCAGGACAGGTCAGGGTTTGCTCTGCCAACCACACATCCTGCATCTCGGCCACTTCAGTCATTCCTTCTCCCTGCACTCTTTCCATTTCATGTCCTGTTTTTCATGCTGGCTTTACATTTAACACTTGCACAGGGCAGTTCCTCATTTTCAATGCTTCGAGCTTCATTTCTCTGAAAGTGATGACTTGACAACTCTCACAAGCGAGGCTACAGGATGTCATGTCATATGGGTGCTACATAATAATCTGTTTCACACATTCACAGTTATACTTTCTAAATTTCACATTCGCACATGGCTATAGCAAGTTCTCAGAGTTGCTCTTCATTTTGTGTGAATAATTTAAGCCCTTAGCATGGTGAAACGTTTCCTCTGTTTATATAAAACTTCAATCTGTATCTGTTTAGAAGCTCAGGGGTTCTCAATTTTTTTTGTATATAGTATAAAAATAAATTCCACAGACCAACCTCACCTCAGTACAGATATATTTCACGATATTATTTCAAATGTGTACAATGATGGACAAACTATTTATTGGAGCTTCATTCTTGAACTTTCCTCCAACAGAACATGATGAATTCAAGTTGACATTATTCATATTCCTACTTGTAGGGATGTGCGATATGGACTTAAAACAATATCACGATATTTTCTGGTATTTACTGTGATAACGATATCAGTGACGATATAAATATAGTACCGTTCACCACTGTTTTTGGCTACAAGTGATAGGTGTGATCTTGAGAACCTCAGAAACACAAACATTGATCTAAGAGTAAAACTGATTTTCTGTAACCGAATCAGTTCCAGATTGTAGAAGTAGCTCCTGGTTTAGCGATAAACTCCTCCTCAGCATCTCGTCTGCCTTCCGCTGTACTTGACTTTGCTCTGCACGTGAGCTGTGAACGGGTCTCAGACCGTCGCACACAAATACCTCATCATCTAGGCTTTATCGTTATTATCACGGGAAGATTGGTTCTTATTGTGGGGAGAATTTCTACTAATCACAAACGATATCACCCATCCCTACCTACTTGTCACCCTACAATAAATATAATATTGTTGATAATGGCGAGATTTTCACCACTTGACCCCCACCCAAAAGCAAACTTACAGACCACCCGTCTACGCTTAACGGACTCCACTTTGAGAACCACTGTCTTAAATGACCCTTAACCCTCACAGTACACAGGCGTTCAATGGAAATTTGACTTATCCAACATTTTCCCATCAGTATTAACAAATTAATTATTTTATCGCCGCAAGTCTCATGAGTATCATGACTCTGTTTAATTCATGGTGAGCAAGGCGATGGGAAAGGGAACGGGTGTGAGACCACAGCTGGACAAACAATAGTAAAAAACACTGTACACAACGGCCACAATAAAACACTTATGAAAAACTGCTGAGCATCTACTTTCATTTGAGCCATGAACCACTACTGTAGAGTGTGACATCACCAATAAACTCAAAGGTGAAAACGAGCACCGCCAAAACAGGCAGAAATACCATTTTTTGGCTTCTGGTAAACAGAGTTAAAACCTGCAAAGCTAATGATGACTAAAATGCCCCGGTCTAAATGATGTGCAGAATGGTTTAATTTCCATCGCCAACATGGCAACACATCCCTGCAAAATAATACAAGGCTCTGACTGACTAACTGCCTGAAAGCCTGTGACAGAGCGCATTCAGATGGCTTGGGAAGTCTCACCTTGGCATGTGATCACAGAGCCAAACAAAAAGCCCCAGCTGAGACCCATCTGGTAAGTGTATGGCACACAGAGAACCCCATCCCCCAATCATTGCACTCCTAATACACAAAGGGACGCCACCCGCACCAGCGGTCAATCGCTACAATCAGCACAGCAAACAAAATCATGATACAATCCCTGAACAGGCAAAAGCAGCAAGTCACACTGTGTGCAGCCAGCTTTCTTTTTAAATCTATGCAAAGGTTTGTGGTTTGATAATACCAGTTTGTTGTTGTGTACTGGAAACAGCAAGGTATAACGTGCAGTGTGAAATAAAGCTGGTTCATCAGCTTGCTGCTGTTGCAACACATCAACACTAAGTGCAATAACAATTTTATTAACACGCTCCTGAAATTAACTGAATGCAGTACCGGGATACGGAAAACTACTCGTGTGGTGCGTTAATTATATCAGAACAAACACAACCAGCGGATGCATTTTCTACTGTTACGGAGTTAAGACGATTTACTTGTTTTTTCGTTTACTGACTACTAAACTCTACACAGCTCAAATAACTGCTGAAATATATAAAACATAACTGAAATACAACAGGTGACATAAAGAATCAAATACAACAGGACATTCTCTTACAGAAAAATACAGCAGTTCAGTACGATGCATTACTACCCTGAAATTGAATATTTTCCTATAAAAGCATGCCCTGAAGTGTTTTATTCCTCTTATAGCACAGCAATTTGCCAAAGCCTACAAAGATTTATTTATTTAAGAATGAAATGTCTCATGTACTTTTATCCATTTATAGTAACATTTAATGGTGGTGCGCAAAACCGCCATGTGCACAGTGCTGACACTGGAGACTCCTTCCAAAAACATGAAATAAACATCTCCTCACAAAAAACCTCACCATATTAACAATTCGGCATTAGTTTTTGTGGAGCATCCTCTATACAAGTCCCTGTGAACTAGGCTAGTTCTAACATAACACCTAACCAATCAGATTCGAGAATTCAAAAGCATCATGCTTTAATAACCAATAAACAATAACAATTGCTATAGAAAAAAAATGAAAATAAATAAAAGTACAATACTATTCTAATGTACATATTTGGTCATGTACAACTTTAAAACAAAAAAAAAAACAAAAAAAACAAAAACAAAAAAAAAACCCACAATGTGAGCTAGAAGAAAAAAACCAATCTATAAAACACGTTATGATAAATATTCGCAAATATTACTGTGGTCCATGACAAAACAGTTACAAATAGGTTGACAGATTAAAGCCTTGGAGAATAATAATTAAAAGATCATGATGCAGGGATTTTTTTTTTTAATATCATGAATTTTTTTTAATAAACTTCTTTATGATACACAAATTGATTTTTTAAGATGATTGTGAATAATCAATGTTAATGAGGCAGCTATACAACAATTGTGATTTGAACAGATTTTTGTCTTTATTTGGCTCTGCAATGACCTCTGTTTTAGAAGTGATAAAATCACTGGTTGACGAGTTGCTTATTATTTCAATGTCCTCATAACCAATCGCAGCTGTGGCTCAGGTGGTAGAGTGGGTTGTCCATTAATCGTAGGGTTGGCGGTTCGACTCCACATGCCGAAGTGGGCATGACACTGAGCCCCACATTGCGCCCGATGGCAAGCAAGGACTTTGCTACCATTGGTGTGCAAGTGTGTGAATGAGAACCAGTGTAAAGTTCTTTGCAGCCAAGAGCCACTAAAGTTAAAAAAGCGCTATATAAAAGTGCAGACCACTTACTATGATTTCAATCAATAAAACAAACAAGTGTTCAAATACCTAGAGTCTGAAATGTATACATTTTGTCAAGGGATTTCATGGCACCTCCTATTTACAGAATAGGGATCGCTCCCATTCAGTAGGTTTCAAGAAACATGTCTATAGTTTTCCCGCAGTCTGAACTCTGGGTTAGATTAGCTGTGGTATGCGACTAATGGCTGGTTGTCTGACTTTTTTCCCCCCAACGAACCCTGAGTGGACACAACATGTCCGGCCTCAACACCCTGAGGCTCGAATTCCCTGTTTGTCGTTAAGTTGAAAAACTAGGTCAGGATAAATCCCAGTAGACATCAGGGACCTGTACGCACACATAAAACTCACCACATAAAGACTCTGACTCAGTGCTGGTCATGGCGCTGCTGATTATTCACAACACTTTAACTCTCCTGTGTGTTCTATTTCTCTCTGATTATTAAGAGTATGCACAGGCAATTTAAACAGATCATCAATACGAGTGTGTGAAATTAACTATGGGGAAATACAGGAAATAGATTTTTTATCCAACCATAGATTTCTTTTGGAATGGCCAACAGTACATCCTGTGCGATGCATATTTACAATTCAAATCTTGTGGACGAGAGCTCGTTGAGACTGCACTCGTTTGACACTGTGGACATCATGTAGTACAAGTATCTTTGTCAGGGGGGAAAAATTACTGCAAAAATGTTCGAAATGCTTCCTATTGCCACAAAGCCACACGTACAGTAATGAGAAGTGGTATTACACAACTGCTGACTGACTTCTCTATAACACTGATACCATCACTGGTTGGCCGAGAAGACAAACTAGACTTAAACTAAGCTTCATGTACAATCGCATGAACAGAGTCTGATGACAAGTAGAGCGACAAAGAAAAAAAAAACGTTTGTTTTTAAGCAAGTAAATGGTCATAAAATGGCAGCTATTGTTACCAAGCACAAACTGTTTTTATTTCAACAGATAAGCCAGACAGCACAAGGCAAATGAGCGTGTAGTTTCAACTGCTGCATCACACTGTTCTTTGACGAAAGATAACTCGATCACCACCTGCCTGGCATGACGTGCGTAGAGTCACTGCTTTTGCTCTGTGGTCAGGCAAAAACATTGCATAATCTGTCAGACTGGTTTCCCTGCATTGATGTACTTCCTAGTGTGTTTGCTAATGCACCTTCAATTCCTCTGTCTCAGCCTCTGGTCACTTCTACTGCAATCTCCGGGGACTCTCAATACGATGGCACATGCTATTACTGCATGGGTACAGCTAAATGCTGAAAGCGAGATGTGGACTTTTTAAGTGTTTACCCATTCTGGATAATATATTGCTACTCTTAAAGTTTGAAGCACATCCAAGTAAAGTTTGAACAAACTACTTCTAAACCTGATGCCTTTCAGCAGAAATCCCAAGTGCTAGAAGAAGGATTTGATTGCGATCTTGTCTTCTGCGTCATTTTAATTACACATTTGTAAGACCATTGGGAGTTCTCAGTAATATATGGCAGCAAGTCACTTGGGTGGAGGAAGAGTCAGTAGGATTACTTAATGCTTTGTAAGCATAAAATTATAATACATTGGTTGCTATATTTAAACGAGTGCATTTAAGAACACAGATACCTGCTTCTGAAGCAGGAGTGTTAAACTCCAACCACAGTACTGCGCATGACTGGATCTGACACCCCATCTTATAAAAGGTCATTTAAGAAGATTAGTCTACAAGCAAACTCTCCATAACAAGATTAGGTGATTGGTTACACCAAACACCGCAAAGCATACATCTATGTTACATGAAATTCTAATATGAACTCTAAGGCAGTGGTCACCAAGCCTCTTCCTTGAGATCTACCTTTCTGCAGGTTTCATTTCCAACCAAAATCCAACACACCTGTTTTCGTTGATCAAGAACTTCTTAAGGCAATGATTAGATGGTCAGATGGGCACGATTATGGTTGGAGTTAAAGTCTTCAGGAAAGTATATCTCCAGGAACAGGGTTGCTGACCACTGATCTAAGGCAATTCTAAGGCAAAAGCATGGAGGCATCAACAGGAATATAAAAAGTGTGGAGAAGAAAAAGTACGGTATAATTACATACATTCTCCCAAAAGGTTTGTCACCAGTATAGCCGTGTGTTTTGGGTTGTGCCTTTTTTTTTCTTCTTTTTTTAAAAGATCTAATTAGTAAGTACGTTAAAAGGTATACTACATCCTCTTGTACCTAAAGTTGTGGAACCTGATCTTAATAGTGTGACCCTGGTGACCATCACTTTCACCCTGAAAGTTTCTAGGAACGTATCACTATGATCACTGTTCACTTTATTAGAAAGATCTGTATGCTCGTTCATTCACGTAATTGTCCAACCAACCAATTAAGTGACAGCAAAAAAAACGTAGCCTGGTCTTTTTCCAATCTTCAACTGTCCAGTTTCAGTAAGCCAGTACCCAGTGTAGCTTCAGATTCCCGTTCTTGGCTGACAGGACTGGAGTCTGATATGGTCTTCCGAGGTTATATCCCATTCTCCTCAATGTTCAACATTCTATGCTTTCTTAGATGCTTTTCTGCTCATCATGGTTGTAGAGAGTGCTTATTTGACCACTCTATTTAATTGTCGTGGCCCAAATCTGCAGTGGTTTGGAAAAATTGCAAGCTCCTCAGAATACTGCGGCGTTACCTTGCTTTTACGTTAATTTCCATGATCACAAAATGCCAAAATCCTAGAGGGACTAATAAACCATATGTATCTATGACAAGTTAGTTGTGTTTTTATATTACTTTCTTTTAACAAGAAGTTATCACATCCATGCAGGCCTTTCTAATATCTTGATAACCGATTCCCGCAAAAAAAAAACCCCCAAAACAAAACAATAAAAACCATCATAGAAACTCTAATGGTTTCCACTACAAATACCATTACAAACCATCAGCTAAACATTAAAACCATTACTACTACTACTACTATTATTGGTCCCTTAATAGTATCCACTAGATACAACATGCTACCAATAGAAGGCAACAAATTACCAGTAGAGAACCATTACAGTTTCCATTAAAAGCAATACGATTTCCATTTTAACAAACAAAACCTTTTAAAATGTTTCTATTGTTTTGGTTTTTTCCCCAGCAGGGACTGTGTAGGCATGGTTGATGTCCATGTCTAGACTTTCCACTTGGGTAGTACTAGTCTTTTCCATGAAGTATGTTGCCTATGAGGGGGTTCAAAGCTGGACTAACATCTGGACTAGCAGCTCAAAGCTAGACTAGCATTGGTGTAGCACTTTGCTGTTTTTGACTGTTGTACAAATCACATCAGCTAACACACACACCGTCCATTTCCGCGGTGTGTCGGGCCTGTAACTATCTGGGGACTTGCCTGACTGACCTAAATGTAAACTGTACATCATTTCCTCGTCCCATATTTATAGATAAACCATTAAATTCATCCACTGTTTTAAAGTAATACTTGCCCTTTAGCAAGCGGAAACTATTCATGCTATGCAGTCCTGTGGAGAAGACGACTACACTTACGTGGTCTGAATTCCTGTCGGTCTGCAGTGTTGCCCGAGAAGACATGGTCCCTGGGGTCCTTCAACTTCGACAACGACACTTTATTTATTCCCTCTGTGGATAAAATGGAGCCTGGCAAAGAAAATCCGCCGTCATTTGGCCAGCTGCATCTCCGCTCCCTGTTCTTCTTTAGGCGAAATCAATCAAAAGCCCAGTGCCCCAACCCAACCAGACTGGGCTTGGCTCTCTTCTGCTACAAAAAACACGATTTTATTTAATTATTTTTGGTCAAATAATCCACATGTTCACTTGCTTACGGCGTTAACCCCGCACACAGTGCTGGATAAAAGGAAATAAATAAATAAATAATACGCCCGAGACGAAAGTTTTGCCCTATGTGGCCCTGGTGTCTGCATCAGTCTGACTGGAGAGGCTGGTTTTCTGTAGAGAAATGATGAAATGTCCCGAGCAGTGTTTCCATTCTCATTAAACCTCACTGCTTCCCATTACAAAAGAGCTGTACACTCTTAGCCCTGTTCCTCTTTTAAAGCTCCCACTACAACAAGCACACAAAAATACCTAAAAATCCGCCTCTGTCTGGTTTTAGTCACAGACGAGTGTCTTTTAGCTGAAGTAATCCTCTCCATGTAAACATACTGCCCTTCAAAGAAGCTCCCTCTGTGTACATTTCCAGGAAGATAAATTAATCAATTTATAAAAAATAAAAAATCCAGAAAGAGCAGTGTACAGACGGAACCCAGACTGATGCCTTTCACCCTTTCAATCCCTCGCGGTCTTGCATTAGATGTAAGCGTAAAGATTTCAAACAAAGGCGACAAAAAGAAGGAAGGAAAGAAAGTATACAGGAGAGGTATATCCTTCACAACATCCCTCCTTTCTCAGAGAAGAGAAAAACGAGGCAGCTGCTCTTACAATCTTCCTCCTCAAAAAAGCAGCGTGTCACACACACCAGCATCGAGGAAGGACGTCAGGACGGAGAGTGGGGCTGGGCTGGGCTGCGGTTATACACACACACACACACACACACACACACACACACACAGCTTCTTAAAGAGACAATTCGCCCTTTCATTCACACAGCACAAGCCCGAGTAGGCCGCTACATAAACGCGACTAGCAATAAAGTACCCCTGGACATGTCTTCTTACATGTTTACAGTGGCCAGGAAATGATTTTTTAAAAAAACATCTCTACACGTTTGCCCTCTTTTAACATACCCGGATTTAAGATTTATACGAGTACTCAATTCGGAAACGCCCCCCACAGTCCTCCTGCCATCACAGATAACTAGCCAGCCATAACTAACTTAGCTAAACTACCACTCATTTGTCACTGAGAGTTGAAGAGTTGAGAGCGATTTCATTATCCGAGTAGTCGTAGTCATAAGTTATATTCTTTTAACAGCAAGGTGTTTAACAGTGAGTCAAGCCGGTCAAAGCACACGTTACAATCAAAATTAATTTAAAAAATGGCTGAGTTAGCTTGCTAGCTTAGTATGCAAGGTCTGTGACTAATGGGTATCAATGCAATGTCACCTATTTAGTAAAATCACACTATATAGACAAATGTTTGTAGACACCTGACCATCACACCCGTATGTGCTTGCGGAACATCCCATTCCAGATCTAGTCCTCACTTTTGCTGTTATAATAACCACCACACACCTTGGAAGGTTTTCCAGTAGATTTTGGTGCGTGGCTGTGTGGATTTACTCATTCAAACACAAAAGCATCATGGCGCTTTTCCACTGATTTTTGACTCGACTCACCTCTGCTCGCTTTTTGGGGGCGTTCTACTGTGGATAGTACCTGGGACTTTTTTTAGTACCATTCCCATGCGAACCAAGCCGATACTACATGAAGATGGCACCCACGTTGAGGCGGCACAAAAGTGCAGTGGAAAAGGAAGCTCAGAAATGTAAAGCGCGTCCAGTCGAGATGAACCGTACTGTGCAGTGGAAAAGTTGCTTTACATGGACAGCAGTAATCTTATTATTGACCTTACTCTGAGTAAGACAATATTGTGATTAATGTGTTTATATGAGTCGTGTTTAGAATGCTCCTTTCATGTTCCCGTTTTACATGTTCTAGAACATAATTAGATTAACAGCACACGTCATTACGTCACCGCGCCACGCCGTCCGACGTCCCTCCAGAATTTCACGTATCAACATACAGTTCGTCTTCGTTATGGTACCGTATACAGCTTTGGGTGTTTTTATCATTATTATTTTTCTTTTTTTTACACAAACGCGTTAATTATTTGTCACGCTGTACGTGCTAATAGACAACTGCTTGAAGCCATGGGCTGCGTCCGAAACCGCGTACTTACCGGCTATATAATAGCCGAGATACATGTATTTCTCCTAGTAGGCAAGTATGCGGTTTCGGATACAGCCGTGCTCTCTTGTTTGCCGTAAACGGTTGAGCACTGCCGTGTGTGATCGTGTCCTGTCGCAAAATGCGGTGAAAACTCTCACACGACGTTAATAATGTGATTAAGGTGTTTACATATCTGTAATACACGTCAATAATGCGACTAAAACAGGAGTACTCCACATGTCTTAATTCGATTTGTGTTTACTTTGAGTATGTCCTTAATCGGATTAAGGTAATTAAAAATTGCTGTTTACATGGTAGTTTCTTAATCAAAGTATTGTCTTAATCGGGTTAAGAGTGGATTATTGTTGTCCATGTAAACGCACTGACTACTGATAATGTGCGAGGAGGCCGGAGGGCAGTTGGCCCTCCAGTTCATCCCAAAAGTGTTCGGTGGGGTTGACATCAGAGCCATGTGCAGGCCATTCGAGTTGACTCCTTCTGAATGTAGTCAGTGAAATGTATGCATCCCAGGATTTAATGAACTCCAAACTTGTATAGGCACTGCATTTATGGTTGTGTGAAGTACTCATAAATATTGAAACAGGCATAAAATGTTATTTTATACACTATGAAAGCAATTGTACTTTGGCCTTGTTTAGTTACACTGAATAGTAAAATCAGCTCCTCCCTATAGGCCACTATTCTTGTCTAACCATTACCTCTGTATTTCACTGATGAATGCACATCAGAACGATTGAAAAGTCATTCAATTCACATAATTAATTATGTTTTTTCTGTTTGTTAATCACCTATGAAAAAAGATTCACACTGTATAATGTAGACTTTACAATTTCATTGATTATATCTTGACATTTCGGATTACACACAGGCTGAAGACAGGAGGTAGAAGTTTGGGGATATCCTTAGGTTAAAAACAAAAAGGAAAAAAAACCCAACCTGTCCTAATGCTTTGGCAGGGTATAAAATATCCCAAAGGTCAGCTTCACAGAGTGGAACCTTCCACATCACAATGGGAGTGTTGGTAATAGGCCTTGTTTGAATCTGTAAAAAAAAAATTCATGGTCACATGCACAGATGTTAGTGTTACACAGTGACAGCAAGCTAAAAAATAATGTGTTAGTGCTGATCAGAGGAAAACATTTTATAGTAAGCTTTATGGCTTTGCACAGTTTTCCCAGCACTAAAACTCAGCTGATTTAACCAAGGAGGGGCTGCAGAATTAGCTAATGAAGTAAACCTAGTTATTTTAAGCAGGGAAACACCAGTGCAATTGCCCTTTTGGATATACAGATTAAACTGTATCAAGTAAAATTGCAACACATTCTACTATGGAGTTAGTCAGCATTTGGTGATGTCTGTGGATTGCAGGCCAATATGTTCATAATGTGTTTTTACATTTTCTTTACTACACATTACACAAATTTGTATTTTACAAAAAAAAAAAAGACTAATACAAATTAAAAGTATAAAAGCTCTTGAATGAAACTACAAGGTGTTACTAATAAGTATGAAACGCAAAGGGTGAGGGAAAAAAAGACAGAAATATTTTTGGCCATTTTTAAAAAAGTACACTGTAGGGCTTTATGGGAGTAAGTAGTTTAATTAAAATTATGTAAATGACTGTAAATCATATTACTCTTATTAGCTAATTTCTACACAGATCATTCAGTATTATTCAATGACAATCTACACCGCAAAATCCAATGTAATGAACCAAAAATTACTTATATCACTCTTCAGTCTTATCTACTGCAATCTGTGGTTGTAGAAAATATAGGTCTGTACCATGAAGTTAATTAGATAGTAGTTTAATTAACTAAATAGCAAGTGCATTGGGTTACCGGTAGAGGGCGGTGTTGGACCGGTTTACTTGCCCTCCTCTTCCACTTCATCTGTTTATCCAGTGGTCCAGTTGTTTAACGTGGCATAAACGGTTTGCTTCAAATTATTTGATTTACTATTTCCACATGGGTAATCTCCATAACCACCTTAAGGACACTGTTATCAGCTCAAGTGAGGTTTGTTAGACAACCTCAGCTAAAACTGGGGAATAGTGCTATTTCTAATCAAAAACAAGACAAATAACTTTAGATCTAAGTTAAATAACATTATTTACTATGTTTTGCAGACAAGTTATACCGTTGATATAATGTTGGTACAGCTCTTTACGCTGTTATCTAGTTAGAAGAAAACCATATATCTATATATAGCTTACAGGAAAATGCCTGTGCAAAATGACAATGAAGTCACTTCAACAGCATGCTGTGCATACTGCCAAAAATCTGCTTCCTGCTACATATCCTCCCCCATCCTGATGACCACTTTGGTGGTGTAGGGGCACAAGTGTCTTAGTGGCCTCAATAATATGGCATTTTTTCTTTTCTTTCCTTTTTTTTGGAATTACAATTTCTTTTGTCTAGAGCCTGTGGTGATACTTAAGCAATCTGCAATTTGTTTTTACTATTGTTATAACTTTTCATTTTATGTTCTTTACTTTATTTGTGCGTGTGGGTTTTTTTTTTTTTTTTTAAACAAAAACTGTGTATTTACTAGAAATGAATTAATAATTAGTAATTAATTACACTTAGAGATGGATTACACTGGCATTGAATGTTGGCATTACAGTGGGTTTGGAAAGTATTCAGACCCCTTCAGTTTTTGCACACTTTATGGTGTTATAGATTTACTTTAAAATGGATCCATTTGACTTTTTTGGCCATTAAGATACACACAATCACCCATAATGACAAAGACAAGAAAAAAAATAAAAATAAAAAAACAACAACTTTGAATTGTTTGAATTAAGATAAATATTTAGGCCCTTTATTCAGAACTTTGTACAAACACCCTGGCAGCAATTACAGGGTCTTGGACAAGTTTTTACAAGCTTTGCACACCTAGAGTTGGGCATTTTCTTCCATTCTTCCTGGCAGATCTTCTCAAGCTATATCATATTAGATGGAAAAACATCAGAAAAAACATCCTGTTAGCAGCGGTTCTGCAGATAGAAACACCTTGTTCAAGTGGACAGAAAGGGTACAGTAACTCAGATGACCACTCTGTATAATTGTAGTGAGCAGAAAAGTATTTCAGAATCCACAACATGTCAAACCTTGAGGTGGATGAACTACAACAGCAGAAGACCATGTCAGGTTCCACTTCTGTCAGCCAAGAACAGAAATCTGAGGCTGCAGTGGGCACAGATTCACCAAAACTGGACAGTTGAAGACTGGAAACATATAGCCTGGTCTGAAGATTTCTGCTGAGGCACAAATATGGTTATGTCAGAATTTGGCACCAACAGCATGAATCCATGGACCAGACCTGCCTTGTGTCAACAGTCCAGGCTGGTGGAGGTGGTGTAATGGTGTGAGGAATGATTCCTTGGCACAGTTTGGGCCTGTTAATACCAATAAGTCATCGCTTGAATGCCACAGACTATTTGAGTATTGTTGGTGACCATGTGCATCCCTTCATGGTCACAATTTACCCATCTTCTAATGGCTACTTCCAGCATGATAATGTACTATGTCACAAAGCAAAAGTTGTCTCAAACTGGTTTCATGAACATGACAATGAGTTCAATGTTCTTCAGTGGCCTTCCGAGTCACCGGATCTGAATCCAGTACAACACCTTTGGGATGTGGTAGAACGGGAGATTTGGAGGATGAAATGTCAACAGGGACTAGAATCTCAAAGGAATGTTTCCATCTTGTAGAATCCATGCCATGAAGAACTGAGGCTGTTTTGAGAGCAAGGGGAGGCGCTACCCGGTATTAGTCGTATTCCTAATAAAGTGCTCAGTGAGTGTATATTTATGGCAGATGCCCTTATCCAGAGAGACTTGCATAAGTCTCCACCAATAAATACATCAGCATACTAGTTCATTAGTTCAGTGACTAAGTGTACTATCAGTCTAAAAACCCTGTTGGGGAGGTAGTATAGTATGAAAAACACACAAGACACCACAAGAAGTTTTTAAATAACAGTACTAATTTAAGTACTTCATGAAGTGGTAGGTCCTTAGTTATCGTTTGAGGACACCCAGTGACTCAGCTGTTCGGACATCTAGGGGAATTTCATTCCACCACCTAGGAATGAGAACAGAGAAGAGCCTTGATGCATGCCTTTCTTGTACCCTGAGACACAGTGGGTCCAACCGAGCAGTGCATAGAGAATCAGAGGGAACATGATGCTGTGCGGGGTGTGATAAGTGCTTTAAGGTAGATGGGTGCTGGTCCTTTTCTGGCTTTGTAGACAAGCATCAGTGTTTTAAATCTGATGCAGGCAGCTAATGGAAGCTAGAGGAGGGAGCATAGTAATGGAGTGGTGTGAGAGAACATAGGAAGGTTGAAAACAAGATATAAGGCTGCAATCTTGATCAGTTGCAGAGGTTGAATTCAGAGGCAGACCTGTCAGGAGCGAGTTGCAGTAGTTCACTTTTGAAATGACAAGGGACCGATCAAGCACCTGAGTGGCCTCTGTTGATAGAAATGGACGAATCCTTCTGATGTTGTAAAGGAGAAATCAGCATGAGCGTGTCAGTTTAATAGTGTGAGAGGAGAAGGACAGTTGCTTGTCCATGGTTACCCAAAGGTTGCGTGCAGATATGGAGCCTCTTCATGTCACCTGATATGACTGTCCCTTCAGGTAGGAATCAAACCATTGCCATGTTGTGTCACAAATTCATGAGCATGGAAAAGAGGGTTTTGTGGTTGACTGTGTCAAATACTTATGACAGGTCAATGGGGATGAGGACTGATGACAGTTTGGCTGATCTAGTGGCATGGAGCTTCTCAGTGTTGGTCACAAGGGCTGTTTCTGTGGAATGTGCTGCTTTGAAACCAGACTGGTTAGGATGTTGGGGGTTGATCTAGGTGAGTTAGAGAGACAGTTGATTGTAGATGGCGCATTCAAGCATTTTAGAAAGCAGAGAGAAGTCATACCGGCTGATATTTGCAGACGTCTGAGGGATCCAGACTGGGTTCTTTCAGGAAGGGAACAACCCTTGCTTTCTTGAATGCATTTGGTACATTACCAGATGTTATGGAGTCATTAATGACAGTAGCGATGAAGGAAAAGAGGTCTCGTGAGATGGTCTGGAGCACTGTGAAACTGATCGTATCCAATGGACAGGTGGTGGGATTGCAGGACAGGATGACTTGCAGGATCTTTTCTGTTGATAGAGAAGAAAAATGTGTTAGAAATATAAGAGAAGGGGAATCCTGAGCATGTAATGTAGCAGTTGAGGTAGATTTTTTCAATCTTAAGTCATCAGAAGTCAGGGAGGATGGTGAAGGGGGAGCTGGCCAGTTAAGAAGTGAAGAAAATATGTTGTGGAGCTTCAGAGGATATTGTGCAGAAGCTTCCAGTTTTGCTTGTAAAAGGTGGTCATAGCAGAAGTCACATCAGATGAGAATTTGGACAGGAGAGTGCGATATGAGGCAAGATCCATATCGGGTTGTGATTTCCTGTTTCTCTCTGCTGCTCTTAATTCTCTCCAGTTGCTGCGCAACACATCCCGAGAGCTAAGGAACAGGGTGAGAAAGATTCCTGAGTTTGGGGTAGAGGAGGTACATGGATGAGGAAAGTGAAGAGAGGAAAGTTTCGGTGGCTAACTCCAGCAGTACAGAGGGAAAGAAGTCAGGGTCTGGAAGGGATAATAGAAAGCCAGAAACTACAGAGGAAGGGGAGATAGAGTGGAGGTTTCTGTGAGTGGGAAAGAGGTATTGACAGCTGAAGTTAGGCAAAACAGGGAGGGTGATGGTGAAGGATAATGATGTGAAGTGATGATCAGAGATGTGGAGTGAGGTCACCAGGACAACCAGGCCCAATATTAAAATATTTCAGTTTTTGATTGTTAATAAATTTGTAAACAAATTCTAAAAACATGTTTTTGCTTTGCCATTATGGATTACTGTCTGTACATTAAAGGTACAAAAAGGTAAATGTAATAAATTAACAACAATTCAAAATACAGTAATGTGTGCAAAAAGTGAAAAGGTCTGAATACTTTCCAAACCCACTGTATGTAACATTCATTTATTATTAAGGAAATTGACACTTATGAATATTAACCTCTTCAAAAACTGTGTAACTCTCTCCTATAAAAAGCCCCTTCAGTCTTTAAAGCAGGGTGTGTCAGGACAAGATTTGTGTTTTCTCTCTGCTAACACTCATCAGTCAGTAAAGCTGTTGGTACAGTAATTGGTTGACCAAATCGATTGTGGTAAAAGGTTGAATGCTAAACTATGCAACACCATGATTCTGCAAGACCCGAGTCTGACAGACCTGCTTAGGTAAAGAGGCTAGTTCACATTAAACAGATATGAGATATTTTTCTCATCTCCATACTTTGTGTCCAGTCTACAGCAATGGTCTTTGATTGCAGTCAGCTGGAAACACACCTGCTTTCATTGGTCTTGATTGAATATGATTGACACCTAATACTTGATGACCAACTGATCTTGGTCAAACAAATATTAGGTGTCAAGTACCTCGAGATGAAGAACCAAACGTCCAGGGTTGGACAAATACTGAGAAATTATACTTAAATGAAAGTGTCAAAACCTTACTCAATTAAAAGTAAAAAGTTGCTACTTTAAATGTACTCAAGTATTAAAAATAATGGATGAAATTAAGTCAATGTCATGTTTTGCCTGAAAACATCATTCAATCTCTGTAAATTTGCTGAGTAGCCTGCTATGTTAGTTACTGGAATCGATGCTAGTCTAACCTGGCATCAGCAAAGAAAAAAGGGTTTGTTAAATATAGCAAGCTAATGTTAGCATATTAAAGACTTACCCTAACATGCTTTTCCAAATTAGATTGAGATCATGCCTTTTAGGGAAGCAAAGAAGACACTTTACTTTATATAAGTATTTGCTTGCATTTTAAGGGGCTAGGCCAGGGGGTGCTCATCCTCAGGTGGCTTATCCAACTTCAAGCACACATGGACAGCTGTGGCATTGTGTATCATGAGAAGGTCAAGTTTTTCGTCTACATTGATTGAAATAAATGCTAAACTGAGCGCGTTTGATTGAGGTATAGCTGACAGCTATTGGCTGGATGAGAGGAGAGACCTTTGACAAGTATTCAATTTTAAATATACTCAAGTAAAGTATAAATACGTCAAAAAGTTCAGGGGGTGGAGACAATTCAGTGTGTTTCAGTATGGATAAATGTATTTGTTCAGCTTCTCATGGATTAGGAGCCACTGGATCAGGTCCAGTTCCACTGCCTGGACCTTTGGTTCTGCAGCAAGGACTATATCTTAAAAATGGTTTCGTTTTGGCTGGGTCATACCAACCCTTTGCAGATGAGATGGAAGACCCCTGGTCTCGAGAACTCTAAATACAGAAGTACAAAATGCAAAGTGAAGCATTAGGGCAATGTAGCAAGGTCGGAACATCCCAATCACACCATCTTGTGGCTAGTAATAAAAAATACATTACTAAAAAATCATAAGCTGATGTTTGACCATTTGTTTGCATGTACTTTCATTCATGTGCAGAAACTGCTTATCCTTGGAAACTGGATGTGAGGAATTTATCCTCGATGGAACTCCAGTCCATCACAGGCCACCATGCACACACATATTCACACACCCAATCACACTTAGGAATAATTTTTAAAAATGTGTCCAATCCACCCAACAGGATTTTTTATAAGTGGGAGGAAACTGTAAAACACTACTGAAAACACAGACACAGGGAGAACATGCAAAACTCTGAACCACCATGCTACCCTGATTGCACATACAAGCTTAAAACTGGCACAAACAACACGTGCAAAAAGCAACACCACTACAATGCATTAAAACATATGGTACCTGAAATAGAGATTACCTAGAGTACCTAATGTTGATAACAGAGTTGTTGTAATTGTATTGTATACAAGTTTAAATACACACAAAAAAACTTTTTGTAACACTTTTTTTTTGTAGCAAACTATCTTAACTAATTTAGTTTTTAGCTATAATATTCTAACACATTACAACTAACCATTATATTTTATTGTAAATAGTGAGGCGGTAATACACACATGAACAGACAGAAATTTCCCATCATATACCGGATCTTTCTTTTTGCCCCCCCCACACGCTATGCTGTTCAAGTATTACACGCAACCAATATTCTTTTAATGCATTGTAAGCATTTCTGCACGCCATATCTATGCATTTTATTGCCTCACATGCTGATGTTCCTCATGCCTCTTTCCTTTGATGTGGCAAGAATCAGGTACATTCTTGTCGAAGAAGATGTCACTAGCGGTTGTTCTTCTCAAATAGACGCAGAAGTGACTCCATATGCACAACAGTTCTGCTGAGTTTCATTTCCTTTCTTCTAAAACACTGAATTATCTTGGATTCTGCTTGCAATACATTGGTAAGTTTACTTAGAAACAACTATTTATCTATATACAAGGATGAGTCTAATGAAAATCTTTTTTTTGCATTGTTTATTGCATATATATATATATATATATATATATATATATATATATATATATATATATATATATATACACATACATATATACATACATACATACATATATACATACATACATATATACATATACACATACATATATACATACATACATATATACATATACACATACATATATATATATATATATATACACACACACACACACACATATACATACACTCAACTATTTATCTATATAAGGATGAGTCAAATGAAAACCTTTTTTTGCATTGTTTATTCTTAGTGAATTACCAAAATATCTCATATTCAAATGACTTGGCTCATGAAAGCGGGCATTTATTTGTATCCTCATGTCAGCTCCCCAGTGAAGAGTTCTTTCTTGTGCTTTTACCGTAGGTCTACGTTTTGAACCATGCTTACACACTTCAGTATGGTAATGACCATCATTGCAGTGGCTGATGCTTGTGTAATGTCTTGTGAGTGTGTAGACCACACCACTATCACTTGTTTAAACAAGAATCTGTTGGAATTGCCTCTACCTCTGCAAGATACCAAATATCTTTTTATTAGTCACAACCGGATCCAGGCTCTCCCCAGTGAAGGTTTAGAAGAATTACATACCCTTGATCTTACCAACAACCACCTTGGTGAATGGCTTACTGGTACTACCCGATTACCAAATATGAGAAGCCTTACTCAGCTGTTTCTAAGAGGAAATGGAATTAGTACTTTTATGACTGGACTATTTCAAGATCTGAAGAATCTCACTTACATGGACCTCAGTCAAAATCATTTAAAAATTATCCCACAGAAGTTCCTCCAAGGTCTGAGCAACCTTCAAACTCTTATTTTGAGTGTAAACCAGATTGATACCCTCTGTTGTGGAGCTTTTGAAGAAGCATCTGCACTTAGGGAGCTCCACCTGAACAGTAATAACATTGAGGTGCTAGATACATGTGTGTTTGAAAACTGTGTCAATCTGAACAGGCTCTTCCTGTCCAACAACCGTTTAAAAAGTGTGAATAAAGGGACCTTCCGAAGTGCACTTGACCTGGTTCACCTTGATCTCAGTAACAACATGCTTACCACTGTTCCCACTGATGCCCTTAATGACACATCTAATCTCATGAGCCTCTACCTGCAGAAAAATGCTATCATGTCAGTTCCTGAAAATGCTTTCAATGGGCTATCAGCATTAAGAAAACTGTGTCTGAGCAATAACCGCATTGGTATTTTGGCTGTGACCTCTTTCAGAGGTCTTTGCCAGCTTGGCGAACTAGATTTGAGTTTCAATCAGTTGCAAAATCTCCCCTCACAGGTATTTCACGCTCTAGGCACACTAGAAATCCTTAATCTATATCACAACAATTTGGCATTTCTTCCAAATGGCCTGTTTAATGATTTGAAAAAGTTAAAAGAACTACAGCTTGACAGAAATAATATTCAGGTCATCCCACCAGTTCTATTTCAGCCACTCTCAAAACTCAGGTTTTTACAGCTAGACAATAACTGTATCTCAGAGCTCAACCTATCCTCATTTGCAACAATGAGAAAGCTTAAAGACCTTGATCTTAGCAACAATAATTTGACAAAAATTTCAAAGGGGATTTTACACAAGCCACCACTGCCACTTCACGATGTCCAAGACCAAGCCTCACAAGGGGGTCCTGAACTAAGCAAACTTAACCTGAGCAATAACAAAATTCAGGTGATAGACAAGCATGTGTTTGAAAACTACACCAATTTGAACAAACTCTGCTTGTCCAACAACCATTTGAAAAATTTAGAGGAAGGGACCTTCAGGGGTACACTGGACCTGACTCATCTTGATCTCAGTGAAAACCGGCTTACCTGTGTGCCCACTGGTGCCCTTAAGGATACCCCTAATCTCACAAGTCTATTTTTGCAGAATAATGAGATCACGTTTGTCCCTGAAAATGCTTTCTCAGGACTATCTGCACTGAAGAAATTAGACTTGAGCAATAATTACATTGTACATTTAAATGAGAAATCCCTGAAGTCTCTGTTCAATCTTGTGGAGTTAGATCTGAGCTTCAATCAACTACTAACTCTTAACAGTGTGCTTCAAGACTTGGAGAAACTGAAGATTCTGAAATTGCACCAAAATTACCTATCATCACTTCCCAATGGTGTGTTCAACAATTTGACTGAATTAACTGAACTACGGCTTGATAGCAACAATCTTTTTGACATCGTACCAGATCTGTTCCATCCACCAACTGAACTCCGAGATTTAGACAAGGATCGTCATAATATATCTGGGTTTAACTCATCCTCATGCACAACACTGACAAACAACCTCCTCACAAAAAATTACAAGGATCTTTTCAATGTTACACCAACAACCAATGATAATGTGAAATATCTAGCCTCACTAACAGATGCTGAACTTAGGGAGCTCTTAGTCAGTAATGCTGAGAGGACAGATATGAACTGCACAAACGCAATTAAGCGCTTCCTGTTCAACAACCACTTGAAAAGTACAGAGAAAGGAACTTTCAAGCACACACTCAGATTGACTGATCTTGATCTCAGCAAAAACAACCTCACTACTGTCCCCAGTGGTGCCCTCAGGTATACTACCAATCTCACCAGCCTCTACTTGCATAATAATGCGATCACCTTTGTCCCTGAAAATGCTTTCTTTGGACTATCTAAATTGAGAAAATTGGATTTAAGCAAAAATCACCTGGGTATTTTGCACGAGGACTCCCTGATGAGTCTTTTACAGCTTACTGAACTAGATTTAAGCTTCAACCAATTGCAGGATCTCCCCTCAAATGTGTTCCAAGACTTGGGCAACCTGGAGGTTCTTAACTTGTACCACAATGCTCTGGCATCACTTCCCAGTGGCTTGTTCAACAATCTGACCAAATTAAGAAAAATAGTGCTTGAAAGAAATAATATATCTGTCTTTGTACCAGATCTATTCCACCCATTGACTGAACTCCGAGAATTACATCTAGATAACAATCACATCTTTGAGCTCAACCCATCTTTATTTAGAGCACTGACAAAGCTTCAGCAAATCTATTTAAACAACAATGTTATTAAGAGAATTCCCAAGCGTTTTCTAAAGAAAGCACAACATCTGAAAGTTCTATATATGATGAACAATCATATTCAATTTGTTTCACAGTTTGCTTTCAAAGGCCTTAACAGACTCCGTTCTCTGAGACTCAGCAACAACAGAATTTCTGTTCTCCCTCCTGAGATGCTGTCTGGTCTTGATGACCTGCGGGAGCTCGGGCTAAATTTTAACCAGATAGAGAGACTCCCAACTGGGTTTTTCGCAGGGCTTCAAAACTTGAGGACACTTGATTTGGCCAACAATATTTTAAGTTCCCTGTCCACTGATGATTTCAAAGACTTGACAAGTTTACGAGAGTTACACCTGAGTTTCAACAAACTCCGTGAACTACCACATAACGTTTTCATGGCTCTGGGCAGGCTAAAGACGCTCTTCTTGCAAAACAACCTCCTGTCCCACCTACCCCCAACAGTGTTCTCACCTTTGACCTTTTTGCAAGAGCTTGATTTGGATAACAACAAGCTCCAGAGTCTTTCCACTGCACAATTTCAGGGACTGAAGAACTTGAGACAACTACATCTCAAATCGAACAGATTACAGTCACTGGATAAAGAGACCTTGGATGTTCTGACAGAGCTGAACTCCATATATCTCGGTGATAACCAATGGGACTGCTCTTGTGCATCTAATATGTATGTCAGTACATGGATCAGAATGAACAGACAGTTTGTAAAGGATAACCCCATCTGCTCAAGAAATATTTCTCTTCCTGTATCAGATTTACAACATTGTGTCAGTGCTGCACATTTCTCTGCATGTAAACTGCACACGCAGATAATAAGCATTATGACAGTTTTCATCGTGTACGCTTATTTTCTGTGAGATCACAGTTTTTGTACAAATTTATTTTGTTTCAATCTGCTGTAGTACAAAAGATGTATCAGCCTCAGTGTGCAAATATAAAGCTGTAAAACAGAATTTAAAAAATTTGACTATGATATGACTATAATTACCAAAGTTTTAATAACGTTTTAGCCTCAAACATGCAATGCAGCATCTTGTATAACCTTAAAAAATCTAGCTGCTTTGTGTTTTGCATATAATGTGCATTAAATGATATACAAATAAAATGCTTCCAAAATTCAAAAAGTTTTTATGTGCTTGTCTTTTCAAATACTACGGTGTAAAAGTCAGAGGACTTGACTTTGTTTGCCCCTAAATTCAGGTCATAAGCATACACCCAGCCACTCATAAGCACCCAGCCCCACCCCCCACTCAACCACATGTGCGTGCGTACACACAGAAATTTTCCATTTTAAACTCACTGCTGCATTGTGCTAAAAATCTGGCACAGGAGGCATTAATACCCTGTTTATGTTATTTATCATAATTATGAAAAAAAAAAAAAACATTAGTAAAACTCCAGGCTTTATATTACAGGCTAGATATTCAAATGATGGTTTAAATATGCTTTATTGATTCAGTTAATTACTATTTTCATGAGTAAACACATGTCAGAGTTGGTCAAAGAGCTACTTGTACTTAAAGTCAGTGACTTAAGAGACACACACACACACACACACACACACACACACACACACACACACACACACACACAGTTGTGTTCCTCTTGATCTGCATTAGTGGAAAAAAGCCATGGAGCTGAGCAGCTGTACATTTTATAATAACTCTCAGTATTTCAAATAAATATATAAATAAGCACCCCTTGTTCTGGACATATCTTAGCTTTACGAAAGTGTTCATGAAAATGTAGCATTTAAAGTTTTTCTATTTTCTACAGTTTCAGCTAAAGCAGTGATCAGACCTGACGCAAATAAAATCTGTCTGGTAGAAAAGCCAATTCACAAAACCATCAAAGATGTACAAAGGCACATTTGTTTCTTGTTGCTGTTGCTATTATTATTATTATTATTATTATTATTATATCAGACTTATATAATACTTATGTTAGGAATTATGTGTTACAATTCTCTGCATGGTAATAACGTCTTGTTAACAATGTTGGCAACTCTGCTACTGAAATTCTTATATTTAAGATAAACTACATGTCAGTACCTATGGCAGCCTGACCAATAACATGGCATGTTACCTTTTTTTTTTTTTTTTTTTTTTTTTACAGAGGCACACATTTATGAACATTGTAATTCCTAACATAAGCGTACTTCTTCCCACATTTCTGACAAGCGTATGGTTTTATACCAGTGTGCATCTGCATGTGAGCCTTCACATTGTTTGGCTGGCTAAAGCTTTTCCCACAAACTTCACAACTAAATGGCTTCTCTCCAGTGTGAACGCGATTATGCCTCCGTAAATTTCCAAATAAGCGAAAAGACATGCCGCATATTTCACATTTATGTGGTTTTTCGCCAGTGTGAATCAGCATATGCAGCTTAAGTCCACTGGGCAGACTGAATCCTTTTCCACAAAGCAAGCATTTATGGAGTTTTTCTTTGGTATGCAAAAATTTGTGCACTTTCAGATACGCCTTGTTAACAAAAGTCTTTTTGCATAGCTCACACCTGAAAACGTTCACCCCAGTATGATGCTGCTTGTGTGCATACAGGCCAGACATACTGCTAAAAGTCTTCCCACACACCTTACAGTTAAACGGACTGTCCTCCGAGTGAAGCCTTTGATGCATTCTCAAAGCATAAGAGGAGCTGTAGCATTTCCCACAGACTTCGCAGCACTGAGGGTTCTTTTCAGCCCTGTGTCCTTTTCTTATATCCCTGTGTGTCCACATGTGATTTTTTAGGGCATAATTGTACACAAAGGTCTTTCCACATGTCTCGCACATGAAGGGTTTGACTGTTCCATGCACCGGCATGTGTTCCTTTAGAGAGCTCATCTGACTGTAGTGCTTACCACAGACCTTGCACACATAAGGCTTTATGCCCATGTGATGAAGGACATGTCTTTTCAGATTTTCCCTATGGCCAAACTTCTGGCCACACGTTTCGCACGTGTGCGGCTTCTCTCCAGTGTGGACTATTTCGTGCTTTTTCAAGCTGGACTGCCTCTTGAAAGTCTTGTCGCACAGGTTGCACTTCCAGGGCTTCACTTCTGAGTGAACCCTCTTGTGAATGTGAAGGGTGCTGGATTGTGTGAAGCGTTTCCCACACGTCTCGCACTGAAACGGCTTCTCTCCACTATGGAGTCTCTGGTGTACCAGTAAAACTGACTCTAGAGTGAAGCCTTTTCCACACACGCCGCAAAGATATGGCTTTACATTTAAGTGGACGAGTTCATGCTTGTCCAGGTTTACATAGCTTTTGCCGCAAGTTTTGCACGGATGTGCCTCCCTCTTCTTTTTACCATGAGACAAGAGGTGCTTGTTCAGTGTTCTTAAAAATCTGTATTTATTCCCACACATGTTGCAGGTGTGAGGGGCTGTTTTGGAGTGTACTTGCTTGTGCCGCATTAGGTAACGCTTCATTGTAAAAGTCCTTTCACACACATCACATTTATAGGACATGTTCTTCTTCAGCTCGTCTGGTGGAATGGGGGTTTGTACAGCTGGTGTATTTACTGCATTTTTAGCTTCAGCAGAAAAAGAGTCTGCATCTGGAGCAAAATCAAACAACAAAGTGTGTAGTTTGCATCTCATACTGATGGAAAGCATCTATAACACCCTTCTACCACATAGCGTGGCACAGAATATTATCCACATTTTAACACCAGCTTGCAATGACGAGCAAGCTGCTGCTTATCCAAGTACTCAATTTATGCTGCAAGCTGACTCAGGGCATAGAAGTATGGCTAAAATTAGTGAAATCGTTACAATGGTTAAACTCAATTGCTGCAGAATCACCCTGATAATATCTGTTGCTTGAATTACTTCTAATTGTAGAGAAATTAGAAGTCAGTAGTCAAATGGCCTTTTAGGGTTAGATTTTAGAAGCAACATAAAAATTTTAATGTAGAGATCATCAATGATATATAAGAAAATATCCTATAAATTATATTATATATATATATATATATATATATATATATATATATATATATATATATATATATATATATATATATATATATATATATATATATATATATATATTTTTTTTTTTAATCACACAAAATATGTGCTATCTGTGCACTTTCAGATAGTACATACTCCTGGGCCAATCCCAAAATAGCTAAATATTAAGCGTTTAATGTCTTAACAACAAATCATTGATCAGAAAATTCCCAAGAATTAAACAAATGCACTCCTGAGACCTCCTGTGCCACCATTTGCTCTTTTACATTTGCTGCACTGAACTGTTTGGGGAAAAATATAGGAAAAATCATGATAATGATTAAAATGTTTGACATAAAATTCAAACTAACATGTCTGGGCATACAAAAATGAAAATAAAGTCAAAATATATAAAACTAAATAATTTTTTTTTTTTTTTTAAAGCTGTCCGCAAAAAGCTACCCCATACTAAGTTACTTTATCTATTTGTTTAATTCTTTCAAATTTTCTGACCAATGATTTGTTGTTAAGACCATTAAAAGCTTAATATTTTGCCATTTTGGGTTAAACCCAATACCCCTGGTAAATATGAGCAAAGAAGGCTGTGAAAATTGTCTTTACTGTTTAACTTTTTGATCTTTTGTGTAAAAAATTCACAAAGATACTCAATGGATATCAAACTATTATACACATATACATATTTATATATATATATATATATATATATATATATATATATATATATATATATATATATATATATATATATATATATATATATATTTATTAGGTGCAAAAATGGGATTTAGGAATCAGTAGCAAACTTCAGCAAGGTACATCACCTGCCACCAAGAAATATCTAAACCAATTCTCAGATTATTATACATAAAGTAATGCGTACAAGTTTTTTCTCTTTGATAGATGGGAGACCGCTGGGAGATGATGGCAAGGAAAAAACTGATAGCCCAGATAATGTGCTTTTCTCTGGTTAGTGATTTGTCTGCCCCTGAACTCATATTTACTGTCGCTCCCTCGTCCCAATTGTTATACTCATGAAAATTAAATGGACTGATTTAGTGCTGCTGTTCCCAGACTATAAGAAAATAACACATCTTGAAGAAATAAAATCATTCACCTTTCACTATGAAGATGGTTTGGATCTTTTTTCCATTTTCTTCCAGCTTCAAAAAAGAGCTCATGGCTGTGGTAGATTCAAGCTCCTGAGTATCAGGACACTAAAAGAAAAACAAAAACTATGGGAAAATATCATTCACAAAATATCAAACAAAATTAAAATCTTAAAGCTCTTGTTTGAACAGACCTCATCTTCTGTGAGGACATCTTGGAGTGGAGTTGAAGTCCTTGGTAAAGCAGGTGGTTCTTTCCCACTCACTAAGATATATACAGTTCCTCCTGTAATATTAGAAACACATTATTTGGTGCAAAATAAGCAAAATATGTGTCTGAAATGTGATATAGTACAGTTGCTCTATTACGCACAACATTCACATAATGCATATGAGTAAAATAAAAGCAAACAAACAAAAACACATTCTAAGCTACTTTAATTAATTACGAAGCATATAATTTTTTATTAACTGTTACAAAAGTCTCTTTTTAAAGATGTAATTAACACACATGACATTCACCATATGGAGCAAAGTCCTACCGGATATCGTAGTTTGAGCATTTTCAGGTTGTGTAGCTGGTTCCTTCGGCTCAGGCTGACCCTGTACATTTCCTGATCTTTCAGACGCACTGTCCAAATCCACTACATTACACTCTTTCTGTTCACTGCATAACTTGAACAGAAGGCAGATTTTCCGTGCTGCCTCCTTCACCAAAAACTCCATGATAGCATTAAGCTGTGCCTGTATTGACAAAATAGTTATTCACAGCTGTTCAAAAGCATGGCACATATTGTAATGGAGTGATCACTGTATTTCAAATCAGAGTTGTTCTAGAAAATGGCGCTAAGAATATCAGAGTCTAATAAAAGGAGCCTTCTACTCCACCTACATGGTTTATAGTGCATGCAGCTAATGAGTTGCTTACACAGACAAAAGTTTAACTTAAAAATTTTTAAATAAAGAAATAAAAATCACTGAAATAAATAAAATAATAATAAAAAATCGGGGGTTATTTCCAGACATTTCCGTAAACAAGTCCATGTTTATTGCCATTTCTCTTCCAGAGTAAAATATTATAAAACACACAGAGAGCAGGAAAAATTATACAAACAATTAGACAATACATATAACAAATAAAAGACAATGCTGGCAAAAATACAGGGATATTATAAATCACATAACACATGAACACCTCAGGTTATTCTATTTCATTAAAATATATATTCACATTTTAAACATTTCAACCAGAAATATCATGATAACCAGCATGTGTGGTGATTTTTCCTTGGGAGTGAAGTGTTTGTAATGGGCAATAGTATGTAAGAGTGCCATCCATTCACATGCTCTGAAAGCAAGACACACTGTGATTAGCTAATATTCAGCTATAGTAACAGACATGAGCTCCAACATATGTGAAAATCATCAAATTTCACCAAATTATATGATAACTGAGCAAAAAGAAGCATGTTAAAGTATTTACATGCAAAATGTAAAAGTAACTGTTTTGTGAATATTGGCTTTAAAAAAAAAAGTACACTCACTGAGCACTTTATTAGGAACACCTGTGGGTGTACTTTATGTGGGTATACTTCCAGTACTTTCCATCAGTGTTCAATAAATTCACCAGTGACTGCAATTCCGGATCTTCTTAGTGAGTCAGATTAGTTGACTCAGCTCACTACAAAGAGTCGACTCTTTCTGATTTCAAACAGCTCCTTTTATCTAGTGGTTGTTTTTATTTTAGTAACTATGGATGAAACTGATGAACAATGAGATCGTACTCTAACTTCTAATTAACAACTACAGTGTGTCTTGCCAAATACAGTAAGAACCCCTGCATCATTGCTTGCTGTGTCTGAGCTTGATTAAGATTCATTTCCATTTATTATGATTACGGATCGCTCCCTTTAACACACTGACAACATCTTCGACTGCCTCTCACTCACTCACTCACGTTGAAAAAAGATTTTCATCGAAACATTCTGATTCACAACAAACGAGTCATATATGCGAGTCGGCTAAAAGAGCCGACACATCACGACTCTGAATTTGTAAATTGGATCTTGAAGAAAGAAGGTGAAGCGCACACCGTTAACAGCACTAGCTGATTTAGTTGGCCAACATTTTAACTAGCTTGTTAACATTTCTTCTTCTAAAGATGACTCTTGTCTAAACTTACCAGCTTCAGCTCTTTCTCTGTATCTGTGTTATCATGATAAACCCTGCGGATCTCAGCACGCGCTCTGTCTGTTAACAGCGTCATTATTGACATGGTTTGGCTATAAAATAGTTCATACTGCGACATTGTGCCTCACCATAAATGCAGTTGTTTTAACTTGCTACCAATTTATTCTTGACTCGGAGGCTAGTCTGGCTAACTGTGCCGAGTTAAACATCTCGGACGACCAAAGATGTCAAACGTCACATCCGCTTTTACAGGCTGCAGGACTTTCAAAATACCAGCAGCTCAGGCGTTTGTTGCCACCGTCGCCACAGGCTTGATCAATAGGGATAAATTCACACACTTAAAATCTGTATCCTGAATTTATATATTTCTGTAAAGCTGCTTTGGGACAATGACCATTGCTAAAAGCACTATACAAAAAAAAAACTGAATTGAATAGAACTGAAAAACTCATGTACACTATATATATGGCCAAAAGTTTAAGGACACCTGACCATCACACCCATATGTGATTCTTCCTCAAACTGCTGCCACCGAGTTGGAAGCACACAATAGTATAGAATGTCTTTGTATGCTGTAGCATTACAATTTCCCTTCACTGGAACTAGGAGGACCAACCCTGTTCCAGCAGGACAATGTCCCTGTTCACAAAAACTATGTCCATGAAGACATGGATTCTCAAGGTTGGTTTGGAAGAACTCAAGTGGCCTGCACAGAGCCCTGACCTCAACCCCACTGAACACTTTTGGGATGAACTGGAATGCTGACTGCATCCCAGGCCTCCTCACCTGACATCAGTGCCTGACCTCACGAATGCTCTTGTGGTTGAATGGGCAAATCCCAACAGCAACACTCCAAAATCTAGTGGAAAGCCTTCCCAGGAGCGTGGGGGGTCATTATAACAGCATAGGAGGGATTAATTAAGAATGGGATGTTCAAAAAGCAATATAAGTGTGATGGTCAGGTGTCCACAAACATTTGACTATGTAGTGTATTAGTCCAGTAGGAGGTATTCTAATAAAATATAGACAGGATGGAAGTAATGAAAACAATACTTTTTTTTTGATCCGTACTTTACTTAAGATTTACTTAATGATCCATACTTTACTTAAGTTTTACTTTTGACTTTTAATTACTACATTTTAAAAGAAATTAATTCATTAATTTTTTCATCTATAGTAAACGTTTTATCCTTGTCAGGGTTGCAGTGGATCCAGATTCCATCCTGGGAACACTGGGCACGATTGAATACAGAGTATATGCGGCTGTCACATCATGTGACAAATGAACGAAAGACTCAGACCAACTTTGGAGGTGAACTAATCATGTTTGTTTCCTGTACAGCGCCTATGCTACTCAGACTCGGACAAGAAGACTCGGGAGCAGAACTAATCGTTTCTATTTTTTGTACAGAGCCTATGTGGTTTTCACGTCACAAATGAATGAAAGGACGTAGGCATGCATGGCCAACACAAAATGAGCGAATGACATTCTGAGACAACTCATTACTCCTGAGTCATATAAAAGATTCATTCAAAATCATCACTAGAATACACCCTGGAAGGGACACCAGTCCATCACAGGCATCAGTCACACACAAATTCAGACCAGTCCACTTACCAGCATGTTTTCTGGGAGGGAGGTCAGAGGAAACCAGAGAACCCAGAGGAAACCCACACAGACACGGAGAGAACATGTAAAACTCTGTACAGACAAGAACTTTGAGCTCAGGATCAAACTGTGGAGCCTGGAGCTGTGAGGCAGCAATGCTACCTACTGCACCATTGTAAACTAAAATGGTCTCTGATTTTCTACTCATTACATTTTCAAAACACATCACTACATTTCTTTATGATCACATATTTGTAAACTCATAAGGTGATTATTTATTTATTTATTTATTTTTGCATCAGACCACTTACATTTAGTCAGCTAACAATAACAGATGTAACAAGACTTAATACACATTCCTGTAATGTACTTGTTGCTACATATACTTTATAATTCTGGGGCAGTGGTAGCTCAGTAGTTAAGACATTGGTTTAATGATCAGAAGGTTGTGCATTCAAATCCCAACACCCCCAAGTTGCCACTGCTGGGCCCTTGAGCAAAGCCCTTAACTCTCAACTGCTCAGTTGTATAAATGAGTTAAAATGTCAGTCACTCTGTATAAGGGCGTCTGCCAAATGCCATAAATGTAAGTATAATTATGAAGGCAATTCGTACTGTGACAACTATCTATTAGTATTCAACTAGGTTGTATCATCATAACTATTATAATGCTAATATTTGAGAGATTATGAATAAAGCTGTACTTAATTAGACTTAGCTAATGTTTCCCCAAAAGTTCCTTGGAGAAATTGCATCAGTTTACCAGTTTGGGTACATTTACTGCCTCTGAATGTATATCACTATCCTGTTTGTATGTTACACTGGAACATGTCTTTCTTATTGAACACTTCATTCACATTCTCCAAGCACAAATAAATGTTCCTGCAGTTATGACATGGGAACCAAATGAGGGCAGTAGTGTACATAACATTCATTCTTATAGTATGTTATAGTGTTACTCATGAAGCATATAAAATGTGTGCTTTTCTTGTCATTCTTTTCATTTCTTGGCATGTCATTCTTATGTCATCTACTGTAAATGAATGTATTTTTGATACAAATTGTTTTTTGTTTACAAAGTAAATTCTGCTATTTCCAGGAGAAACTAGTTTGTACAGGGCAAATTCTTTATTTCTGTTGGTTTGTATATTTTGTTCTGGACTAGACACTCTTAATAAGAAGTGTGATACAGTAAGTTTCACTGATGACCTCTCCTTCCAATGTCCAATATCTTATGTTAATAGAATTATTAAAACATATAAAATTATAATCATACAATAATTATAATTATATACTATAATAGTCTTAATACAGTAGGAACACCTGCTCTCTTGCACACTCATGCAATTATCTAATCAGCCAATCATGTGGCAGCAGTGCAACGATAAAATCATGCAGATACAGGTCAAGAGCTTCAGTTAATGTTCACATCAAACATCAGAACGGGGAAAATGTGTTCTTGATCACGGCATGGTTGTTGGTGCCAGACAGGCTGATTTGAATATTTCAGAAACTGCTGAGCTCCTGGGATAACACTCTCTAGAATTTACACTGAATGGTGCAAAAAACATCCAGTCATTGGCAGTTCTATGGACTGGGCTCAAGCTGACAGGAAGTCTACCTTGACTCAAATAACCACTCTTTATAAACATCGTGAGTAGAAAGGCATCACAAAATGCACAATATGCTGAAACTTGTGGGGGATGGACTATAACAACAGAAGACCCCATCAGGTTCCACTACTGTTACACATGAACAGGATAAGATTTGCTAAAACTTCGCCTAGAATGTGACACACGTCCCTACATGACTGGCTGATTGCATAGCAGGAGTACAAGTGTTCCTATTAAAGTGACTGTTGAGTGTATATTAGTTTTTAGGGATTGTGTTCATCTAAAGTATGTTAGAAATACATGAATATTCCAACCTTACCATGCATTCAAGTTTTCTTTTGTCTTTTTATGAATAGCCCAGTGCTCATAAACCTTTCAGAAAAACTGAGCAGAGTACAGATAAATAGTTCCCTAAAAGGTCTCATGAGTGCTGTGAAAAAAAAGCATATATCAATATATCATATCCTTTATTCTTATATGATTTGACTAATATACAGAGGTTTTCTATGTCCAAAAGAAAAAAAAGCTTAAATCTTTTAAATATACAAAGTACCCTAAAGCACAATGAAAATGATCTTTGATGCCTTTTACATGCTGTTCTTTTATCAACATATACAGACTCCCCAGAAGGTATAGGAATACAGTCTGTCTTACTGAAAAGTTAGAGAGTTAAAGACAACTTCCTTAGGCTCGGAATGAACAAAAAAGAAAACAAAAAAAAGACATCTGTGAAGGAAAAGTGCTATTTGTTGGTCTCTTGAGCATTAAAAAGAAGGGCATTAAAATGCCAGTCTTTACACTAAGATATTTCTACAAAATAAAGTATGTGGGTATTTTTCATACTGCATTATTGAGTAAGACATAAAAACATGGCATGCCTTGATACAATAAATAATGTATGTCTAGCATCTGGAACATAAAAAGTAGCACTTGATTTCTTTCTCCAAGCAGATTTGGATTATCATCAGCACTACAATGATTGCAGCATGAAATGACATTTAAATACAAGAAAAAAAATCCTAGATCATTGTGTAGTACCTTAGATCAAGTATTAAATCACCATGTACTGTACAAATAACAGTCACATCAGTACTAGTATGACAGCCGAAAGAAGAGACAATCTCATTAATTTAAACAATTCCATTTGTTTTAAAGTGAGCTGTGTTTTGTGCGAAATGTTCTGATTCATTTAAATACTTTTGGGATCCAAATAATATAAAATTTCAATGCACATGAAAATATTGCAACTAACAAGCTTCTAAAATGGTCCCAGTTTCACTAATGCTAGCTCAACCCCTTTTACCAGGTATTTATGATACAGAAAAAAAGTCCTTTTGTGTGACACGAACCGTGTTTTTAAAGGTTTCAAACCACTCCAAACACTGCTTATTGCCCAGCTCCAGTTTTCATACTTCACTGTGGAGAAAGACTCAACTTGTCGATATTGAAATGTATCATACAGTCATGTGAAAAAATAATACATCCCATGGAAATGGTTGGGTTTTTTGTTGTTGACATATTTGGACAAGAAAACATGTGATTCTCTTTGTAACAGTGCCTATTAATAAAGTTGATACACTCTATCATATGACACATAAAATTGACATTTTGTAGCAATTTTCACAATTTAAATTAACAAAAAACAAACAAACAAACAGATCAGTAACATGGAAAAAGTAAGTAATTCAAAACCATATCATTTGATTCAGGCGTTCAAGATTGGGTGCCAGTGATTAGATCCTGCTTAGGGAGTGCAGGTGGAACCGGTCTTATTTATACCCCTGTTATATCTAGTGTCTGGTGTTCCCTTTGTTACTGAGGTATGTGGTGTCATCATGCCCAGATCTAAAGAGTTCGATAAGGCCTTCAGAATAAAAGGTTGTGGATGATTATGAGTCTGGCAAGTGATTTGAATCCCATTGAAATGTTGTGGGGGATTTTGAAACAGGCAGTACATGCAAGAAAACCCTCAAACATCTTGCAACTGAAAAAATATTGCATGGAAGAGTGGTAAACAATTCCAGCAAGCCTGGTGGACAATTATGCAAAACGCCTACAAGAAGTTATTTCTGCTAAAGGGGGCAATACTAGCTTCAGAGGCCAAGGGTGTACTTACTTTTTCCACAGAAGAATATCACATCTATTGGTATTTATTTTGAATAAATGATTGAAAAAGCTATTTTTCATTGTGGTTTTGTTCAAGTATATCAACTTTATTAATAGGCACTGTTTCAAAGATGATCAAATGTTTGCTTGTTCAAATATGTCAAAAAAGGCAATGATTTCCATGGGGTGTACTAATTTTTTGACATGTTGTATGTTTTTAGATTTGGTTACAGCATGTCGTCATGGGTCTCCCTGACTGGGGTTCTCCTGCGCTGGCGAAATCGTAAGCTGTAGAAACAGGAGGAGGCAGTGAGGGCGATGCGGCTTAGGCCCATGTTCAGACAGTGTACCTCAGACGTCACAGGCACGTCTGCAAACAGAGCACGGTCTCGCGGCAGTTGTGAGAGACTATCGCTATTCTCGATGTCTTTCACAATGTTGAGGATCTCCTGTCTCTCAGTCTGCCGAGTCATTCCCCGGATATTCAGGATGGCAGATACATGCTTCTTCCTATAAGGCGAGAACAATATTTAATGTGTGATCATTTATTTTGTGGTCACTGTATGTGTACAGTAAGCCTAACTATGCAATAATTAATTTCACAACATTTCATTTGAAACCTTGTGATAAATAAAGCTGTTTTGATAATCTAATAAGCAGGAAATGCTGCTGCATTTTAAACTATTCGTCTTCATTATAGACTATTTGTTCTGAAAGATGTCTTTAATTAGACAGGAAAAATATAATGCAGCAAAAGCAGGTCATATGTTTTCTTTGACACGTACGGGCTTTAACTGAATTAAGTATTGATTAGATTTAATATCTGGACACTGAACAATGTGGCAAAATTCTTACGCAATATAACAATGCACACAGTGAAACAACTGACTCCTGTTTTTGGACCCTTCTGTTCCAGAGCAGTTCAT
This sequence comes from Ictalurus punctatus, assembly GCF_001660625.3. NCBI lineage: Eukaryota > Metazoa > Chordata > Actinopteri > Siluriformes > Ictaluridae > Ictalurus > Ictalurus punctatus. Next base: position 10,109,417 of record NC_030432.2, on the reverse strand, counting down.
CATGTTTAACTATCAAATTACATTATCTTTGTTGCATACTTTGCTTAGCTTTTATTTACTTTCTTGCTTAAATGGCAGCAAGACATACATAAATAATGCACACTTTATAACATACATTATCGTCAATAAACACATGAGGAAAAAAACCTAATTTAGGGCAAACACAAATAATTTTTGCAGCTTGTAGCTGTTGTAGACAGTAAATATGAATTTGAAGTGGAAAGTAACTTCTTTAGGATTGAAGGTTTTTACTGGTTACATCCATCCATCCATCCATTTTCTGTACTTCTTATCCTAGGGTCGCAGGGAGCCTGGAGCCTATCCCAGCACAGGGAGAACATGCAAGCTCCATACGCAGGGTGGAGGTGGGATTCGAGCCCCAAACACTAGAGAGGTGCGAGGCAAATGTGCTAAACACTAAGCATCAGATTAAAACAGGGTGCTTGCTTTTTGCAAGATATTTCTCTGATTTTGTTAAGGTTTACAGACTCCTGATATTCAGTTTTCGGGATCATTTCTATAACTGTATCATGAGTAGAGAACAATATAAAATGTTTAAAATAGGGGATGTCTAAAAACTATGGATTTAGGACCTTAGTGGGGTCATACTCTTACTCTGACAACTCTGACAGTGGGGTCTTACTCTGACAACAATCCATGTTCATAATATTCACACCTTTTTCTGAATTTATTCTGGATACTTTCATATTTTGCCATGTCTGGGAATGCATGCCTTTAAATTCTATACTTTTCAGACTGGCCAGACCTGCACAAGAACCCTGGTAAAACTCATGGAGTTTGTCTGAAAGCTGTCCCAGTTGCATAAAGTAATGCAATGTACAGAATACTGTTGCTTATTTGCAAGCAGGTGTTCAGAACATTGAGACAAGCAATGTTTTTCTATTTGCATGGTTTTCCAAATTTTATCCATCAAAAAGCCTTTTTGGTTGGTAGGAAGACTTTACAGAGCCACAACAATGATAACAGTCTGTATGAAATCGGGCATTTCCGCAATATCCACTGCTGGTAAGCTTTGAGGGAGGGCCTACTACTAAATGGTCACTGCAACGTTTTATATATTCACCAGTATGCATCCATCTCCGATTTCGTGCCATTTCGTGTTATTTTCTATTTTTAAAAAAAACACTAGTCCACTATCCTATGCAAACAGTGCTATGACTGGAAATACAAAACCGGCTTCAGCCATGAATCCTGGGAAAATTTAGATGTCAGGAAAAAGGTGGCTTGTGCACAAATTCCAGTCCTCTGCAATCCTATGGGACCTTTAAACAGGTTAAGCCACAGGCCTTGGCAGGATGCCTATATTTTTGCTTTGTCTTTGTTGCTACTCAGAGATGGACAATTCCTTGGGTTTTATGTGAATCTGGGCTAACCAAACAGTCTCTCATAAAAAATAAAAAAAATAAAAAAATCAGGAAGCCACAGAGGACTTGTTTGCTTTCATAAGGCCCTCATTCATCATCAGACTGAATGGTTATGTTCTGCCAAATGACCTGAGATCCCTGTGCACTGACCTCCATCATATTGAGAGGGATGCAAGGTATCTCACTCATATGACAAGGTAGCTCATTTGACACTTACCGTACGTCAGGGAATTCCCGAACTAGGACGCCAACCTCTATTTGGATCGAGGGTGTGTCTTCCAGCAGAATGATCTCTGATATGTGGGGAATGGCACTGTCCAGCCATGAGGCTGTGGACTCCTGTGGTAAAAAAAAAACAGGTCAACATAATAATCATACCAGATTCTTAAAATCTCTGAATATAAAATCTTAAAATCTCTAAGCACTAAATATAAATCCAAGAATGCCAGTATCTTTAATCATGATGGTGTAGTCATACCCAGGAATGTCGACTAAAGTTTCATCAAAATTGATCTGTTTTGCTCTCACTGAGTCATGAATCAGGAGGTCTGAGCACTAGAATACTCTAATGTTTATCCATAGTCTGGAAAAACATTACCAATGCTGGAGTTCATGCTATTGTAACTAAGGTTAAATATCTAGGCCTACTATAAGCTGAGTTTTTCCTGACTCTCAGCTTGACCTTAGAGGTCACTCATCGCTTCAAAGAATCATGACAGGACGCTCCTCCATAAACAAAGCCATCCTGTTGTCCACATAGGTGACAAATGGATGTTTTGAGTAGAGCAAGGAAAGGCTATACAGGAGAAGCAGGGAGTGTGAGGGGTCATGGAAATGACCTTAAAAAAGCAGGACACTTTATGGCTATGCGTTGCAATGCCTCAGTGTCTGCAGTCTGTCATCTGCTCAGAGGAACTGCAAATCTTACACTGACCTCAGATGAGTCATGAACGATCAGTGACATGTGTCAAATGAACGGCGTTATAGTAAACGATGCATGTTTAGAAATGTCTCGGAAATGTCTGTTCATATTTTATTGAAGGGGAGGTTCTTGTGTTTTTGTGGGAACTGCCATCACATCCTGCAATGGTCATATTTTCCATATGACAAAAAAACAAACAGTTGCGTGCGACTCACCAACTCTTTGAAGAGTGTTTTAAGGTTCTTGCCCTCTTCTCTGAGACGGCCGGCCATTCTCTTCCTCATCTTGAGTGAAGTGCAGATGATTCGGCCTCTCATAATGGCACGAAGATACTCAGTCATCACCCGACGATGGACCTCTCCCACCAGGACCTGCAATGACAATGTGAATGAAATCGAATTAAATTAATGCTTTAATTGAACAAATTAAACAATCATTAATCACCAAAACGATCATAGAAATGATAAGGTAAGGTAGACACATGGCATAGAAAATATGCTGTATAATAAAAGCGTGTAAACCATTTTGTTTTATTTTCTACAGTAAAAAAAATGTTCAAAGCAGTATAGTACTTTAAATGTGGTTTAAATGTGGTTCACTGAATACAGAGCTCCGTGTGGAGTTCTGGTAAAATATTTGGATTATCAAAAGACCTTACTGTATAGCTACTTTAACATTGCTGAATACAGTATTAACTTTACTGTAAAACTAGGGACAAAAGCAGCAAACTTAGTATTGACTTTTCAGACTGTTTGATAAAACAGGTATAAATAGCCAAACCGGTCAGGGTAAGTGCAAGAAGTTTAAACCAGGGGTAAATCTATGCCTAGCCTTTGCTAGGTAGCTACCAAATAGCCTACCACTTTAAACAGGTATTCCTTATAGCTTGTGGTAGCTAGTTAAATATATATCCATCTAAAACTGGATGCTCTGACTGATAATGAACTAGACTGATGTTACAGTCTGCATCCAGAGCGTGTACAACTGCTCTCAGGTGAAGTAAGATTAGGTTAGCTTCCTAATAGCTAGCACCTGCAAACACAAAACATTCTAATACCTAGCTAGCCAATTAATTTACTTAGCTAGACACTCAGAAAAGCTACTGAAAAGAAATTCTTGAGTTAGGATTTTTGACACAAATTTTTTTTCAAATGTATTCGAAATTTATATTTGGTAATAAAAGAGCAATATAACTGTAAAAGTGTTTTTTTGTTTTTGTAATTTTTACCAATGCATAATTCATGCTCTTTAAAATTACAGTACCATGTGCCATTACTGTACACAAACATTACAACATTACAGTATGAATGCTGAATATTAATTATGGTATCTGCTTGGCAACTTTGCTGTCAGTGAGATACTGTAAATTTATACAATTTTTACATTTGTTTTAATAGCATGGGACATTTTGTAGTATTTTACATAAGATTAAAGACAGTGGCACTGCTTGTAGACCTGGTATGGTGGGCCTTCCATCCTTTTAAACTTCTTGAAGTGTTCCCTGATGAGAGATACAATCTGCTCAAATGCCTCCGTGTTGCTCAGCCATTTCCTCTTCACCAGTTTATCAAAGAAAGGCTACAAAACAGAATTTGTGTATCAGAAGTGATGAAACAACCAACAAAAGAACTTTTCACTTTCTCTCACTTTCTTCATGGGCGAGTTTTTGTATGTGGAATTCCAGAGAGCAGAAAAGACTTCCTGACAAAACAACAACCCCTAGAAAATTTCCATTCTTAGTTCTCCAGTCAGGATACATGATGAGACTTTGTAGCCCATGACGCCTGGCAGTGCCCAGCACTACTGTGGTCTCTGAATATACTACGTGGCATTCAGCCAAATACATCTTGTTTGGCCGTGTTTGTCAAAACAAGTTATTTTTATGTTTTATCCCTGACCTGTTTGTGAGCCAACATCCCTGAGAACAAACCACAAAGGAAGCGCTGATAAGATATTCTTTATATTCTTGGAACGAGTCGTGCAACTAACATGGAATCAGTTCATAATGTATGTGTGTATGGGTGTGTATGCACTTTTAGTAGAAAAAAAATTCCTCCAAGAAGCAAATAACTGTATGCAGCAGTACTAGTATTTATTTTAAATACTCAAAACTATCTATCTATCTTGTAAAAATTTTGAAATTACATTTCAGCAACTAAATTACCTATAATCAGCAGATTTTGTATGTGTGTGTATGCCTAGACAACATGGCGATGTGTGAAGTGTGTGTGTGTGTGTGAGACATACTCACCCTGATGTGCTCAAATATCCTGTCATTCAGCACTCTCACACTCAGGTTTACGATCTTGTCCAGGGCGGTGTTGGCTCTGCGGCCAGAGTCTTCACTGACAGCAGGGTCACTGTGTACACATCGCTCTACAAAGCTCCTGTTCACAGTGCACACATACACATTTTCCCATACATAGATCTGAACAGAAATCAATAAACAGCAATAATTTGCTTAGAATAATAATAACAAAAAAACTTGTGTAGATGTACCTGAAAGGTGGACAGCAGTTGGCTAAAGCAATTGTCTTGGCAACATAACCATCTTCATTTTCTCCAAATGCACTAACAAGGCCTTCATGGAACATTTCCACTTTCCTTTGAAAGCTGTGGCAACAAAAGACGCAAATAGGTTTAGCTATGATGATGGGTACAGTGGAACTACATTCCATGGCTACAACACTGCAGACTACTTGGTTTTTGAATTGAATACAATTTATGTTTATGGACAGAAATCCAAGATGTTAAAAGTGAAAAGTGTGTGTATCCTGAAAAACAACAACATAAAGGTCAAAAGTCAAGTCAAGTCAAGAGTTATAACTGATATGTCAAGAAGAATTTTCTCACCTGTACAGAAAATCTGCAAGGCCATTAAGACTGCACTGCGCTACTCGTGAGGCCAGACCTCGGTTAATCACTGCAGATCGTTCAAGATCTCCCTGCAGTCTCTGTAAAGAAATACATACTGGAATAAAAAAAAAAAACTCTTCCAGAGTGCTACAGTTATATGTATTATACAGTATGTATCAACTCATTCAGTTTAAGAATATGTAAATTCTTCCTGTGAGCATTTCATGCAAAATCAAGGTAAAAAACTGATTCCCACAGTCGAAGTTGGGAAAACATTCAGTTATTATCGACTCACCAGTGGACCAGTAATTATAAGCTGGCTCATTCAGTATATGATTTATAAAGCATGGTATATTCAAACAACACACCAATGTGTGCAAACTGACATATACAATTATTTGCTATACAAATATACAGACAGGTGACAAATGAAAGGAAAAACAAACATAAAGTATCAAACTAGTAATAATTTGGGAGGAAATGATGAACATCATTCTTCAAAAAGATATTCCTTATTTGGAGTTTTGATGATGGTGGTGGAGAGCACTTTCTAACATATCTAATTCTGTCACTGATCTATTTATATACAATACAGAAACGTGCAGAATTGATACAAATATAGAAGATGAGGACAACTATGTAGGCAATGTTAAGGTGACATGGGTACTACTTCCCAGAGCAATAAGTAAAATCCTCTGTGGCCAGTAGAGGCAAGCAAAGAGCCTCAAAAACTGGTACACAATGGAAACTTTTCATTTATTTTTTCAAAAAATACATATATGTGCATTGCATTTACGGTGCTAACCTGAATAACTGCATTAGAGAGTGGGATCTGATATTCCTCAACGTGCAGCGTTTCTATCCATCTCTTTTCTTCCTCATCCAACACCTGAGACAGCTCATTGGTTACTTTCCCCTGGAATACAATAGCAAGTTAAATACATTTATACGTATAAGCCCCAGCTTCAGCTTCTTCACAGACAGCATGACGTTTTCTCCTAGGATTTCCTGATATATATATATATATATATATATATATATATATATATATATATATATATATATATATATGTGTGTGTGTGTGTGTGTGTGTGTGTGTGTGTGTGTGTGTGTGTGTGTGTGTGTGTGTGTGTGTGTGTGTGTGAGATAGTGTTCTTGAAATAAACAATGACTTATAAATAAACTGTTAAGTACACTCACTTACTCCCCTTCTTTCTAGGACATGCCTGTGGAATATGTTGTCTACAGTCTGTGCAGTGACTTCATCACATAGACTGTATCACACCTGCATTGACTCTCATTCAAGTAGCCTAATTAGAGGGAAAAGCCTTGTTGTAACACTGACTCCTATTGTGTTGTTCATTGTGAACAGGAAAACTTTGACTTGACCCTGAAATGCCACACTCTAATTGGCCGTGCAGGTCGCAACGACCAGTCAACCACTGGACTCAACAGGACATGCCGTAGATGCACCCTTTTCCGTCCACTGGGATGAGGACTTTGCCCCTAGGGATCTGGGAAGAGGGAAACACATGGGGTGTTTTTGGAGATTTTCTCTCTTACCCTGACATAGTTGAGGCAGTCCAGCTCAAGCTTGTCCACCATCTCTGCTGGCAGTAGTGGGCTGAGCTGAGAACGGTTGATGGGTGATGTTATGCTCACTGTTCCAATAACGTCCCTACAGCAACAACCGGAAGAGTTACTCAGAGATTTTGGACAGCACTTGTGAGGACACTTTGGAATTTGACGGGATAGGCGTAGGCACATGTTTCCAGACCCTTATCAACAAGAACTTATCAATAATGTTATTTACTAAAATTCCTCCTGTAGGAAGGGCCTCACATTAAGTGGCCCAGGAAACATTATTCAAACACCATGACAAACGATAAAAACTGTTGACCAAAAATGGTCATCTACTGGAGCTAACCAAAACTTTTATTTACCTGTCATATATGTTGTAGAGCCAGTCTAGAAGGGAGTATATGTCGGTAATTTGCAGTTCTCCTTTAGTGATGGTCTGTAACCGGCATGTGACGGCCTGATGGTAACTATGTACATACACTTGAAAGGCATCATACTCCTCAGGGTACACAGATACAACATTCCGACGGGCCGCTCCAAGATCCTCTACCATGCGAATTCGCAGTTTATCCAGGTATGCCAACAGCTCACCTGCCAGGACCACCTCAGACTTGGGCAAATTCTCATTAGCGGCCTCAGCCACAGCCTCCTTCCATCGCTTTTTCAGCTCTCTGGGCCGTGATCCGCCTGGAACAGCGCCCTCACTTGTGGTCCAGTCCCGATCAGCCTGTTCTTCCTGTTGGAGGACCTGCACCACCAGGCCTAGGTTAGGCCCAGCAGTGGGAGACCGTAGGGATTCCCGGACCACATCCCACAGCTCCTTTTGCAGGGCCTCGTACAATAGTTCCACGTCCTTAGTCTTACGCCGGATGCTGTCTTTGCTGCTGGGGCTAGTGAGATCTTCCGCACCCCCTGGTGGTGTAGTGGACACCTCCTTACACTCCTGTTCTAGCTCTAGTATGTGAGTGTCTGCCAGGAACAAGTCTCGCTTGGTCACCAGCTGCAGGATCTCCAACACTGAGACGAAGTTCAAGGGACAGAAAACAGGAGATAGATGGAGTGAGGTTTTATTCTTTATAGTACATGACAAGATCCTGCAGGAGAGTATTGTCACATAGTAAGAGCAGGAATATACACTCAGTGGGCAACTTTAAAGTGCACCTATACGAAGGATGTACATGATAAAATGTACAGATAATGTATATGTTTATATTCCTCAGATTTTATCATACTTTTAACCCCTACAAGCTTTACTTGATCAGATGATCACATAGCCCTGACATTTCCATGTGCTTATCAGCAGCTCTTCTTTTGGCATCTCAAATTTGGACTCCATAAAACCTTCTGCTTGTGGTTATAAGACTTTGGCATACTACAATCTCTTCTGCTTTGCCTTTCACTAAAATAAAATTCTTAGCTGTAACACACCCTACCAGACTATTTCTCATGGACTTATTCTCATAGTCAAGCATTACCTTTGGTGCCAGATGACTCCGCCAGATACAGAGCAAGCATTTGATTGGATTTCATTCCGTCCCTTAAGGAAATAACCTTTAAGATGCAGACAAATTTTTGGCTTTTTCAACACATTTTCTGCCCTCATCCTTTTTATTATGACAGTTTGAACATAACATCTTGAAAGTCCAGTTTGGCAGGCTACTGCTTGTTGATACTACAAAGACTTGTCTGTCGATGTGATCTCACTAGCACCTCTGATGTGGTCAAATGAGAACTTTTTACATTTGTAATAAAATTAGCGATGAAGTAGACCAGTTCTCAGTAAGATCAGTGCTCACACCCATTACATCATTCCTGATCCTCTCATTTGGGACTAGTGAATTTCCATAATCTAGCTCAAGTAATATGTACTGACTGGTGATGACAGGATCTGACACAGTCAGTAACTTTCACTTATGCATTTGACTTGGTTCAAATGGAAGGTAAAACATAGTTGATGGATTTCATGAGTCTTGTTTTGTCCAGTAACAATATATTTTCCTGATAAAACACATATGTTAATTAATAAAACCAGACATAAAAGTGGAGCAATTAAAATATGTCCAGATATCCAGATCCAGTCCCATCAGTAACAGTGGATAATCAGAGTAACTTCCAGGATATACAACTACATGTACACTTAAAATCAGGAAAACTCTACTGCTATATTATTGCAGTCACAGAAAGAAGTAAATGACCTTGAGGAGACCACTAGTGTTTCTGCTACAGTATATGTGTATGAATGACCGGTGTGCCTAATATAATGTATCATGTATCAGATTTCCCATTACTCCTGCTGTTTGCTTACATAAACTCTGTTCAGACACATGGGGGTGTCTGATCATTTAGCATTGGCTTGCTCCTTGGGGAATCTTTAAAGAGTCACCCCTTGCTTCTGTTAGTTCCATAGAACCCAGGGATCTTTACATGGAAAGACAGGATTTCGATAATGGGTTCCTATTCGTAGAAATCAAAGCATTTCTAAATAAATGTCACAGGAAAAGTTAGTGTCATACTGTAATTCAGAATACTCGTTCAGACAGATAAGGGTCATCTTACCACCTAGTTGCTGAATTCATTTCCTAAAAAAAACTTTTCTTTTAGCGTAGAGGATGCTGGGGAGCTCAGTTGGCGCCCAGCTTATCCGTCCCTGTCCCACTTGAGGAAACAGTGTCAAACCATTCCACCGCACGCTGTAACCCCTGCAGCACCATTACTGCAAATCATGACGGTTATGTTGATTCGCCAACCCATCGGAAGGAGGTCTAAATATATAAGACAATGCTGACAGTCCTATTGCTATCACACAGGAGGAGGGCAGGGAAAATGAGTGTGCTCCCTGTTCTTGTGTAAGAAAGTAGGAGCCACTTCCTCTGGTAAACCCATCCGGGCTAAAGTCCTCCACCCAAGGACAAAAACGTCACTGAGGGGATGGGGTAGCTTAATGAATGGGCACCACTTCTAGAAATACCAATCACCTCTAAGCAGAAACCTGTAAAATATGTCCTTGAAATGACATTGAGGCTTAATTGCCAGATGTTGAGTGAGTTCTTGGTTTATCCTAGAGTCATTAAAATGTGGAAGACTGCCAAAATGGGGAGTGAGGCTGGGTTCTGTGTTTCAGAAGAACACTATGTCTTTGTTTTCAAAGGCACTTGCCCTTTGACCCTGCTGCAAAGAGCATGTATGTATTTTTATGCATTGACATATGACCCTTCTTTAACAAAAAGAAAAGTAATGGAAAAGTTGCTACATATTCTTCGAAGGCAACAGGGAACAGTTGGAAAACTGTGTTTATGACATTAGTATTACATTTGTGGAGTATTATCAAAGTAATGAGGAAGCAGGATATCCAGTAACATAACTCAAGCACCTGCATAATCCATGCCACTTGTACACCTACTCTGAGAGCCAAAGATATAGGACATCACCCTTTAATCCCTTAAGCCACAAATGATCCACCTTCACTGCATATTCACTAACTGTTCAGCTGGCATGGCTCAAAGAGGCTTTAGAAAAAAAGATATCTGAGACTCCCTCTATTTTTTCAACTCCCACTCCCCACCTCCATCACGGGGGTGTGCAGGGTAGACAAATATTTTTCTTAAAAAGTGAGCAGGCTAGTGTTTTCTCATCGCTCCCCTATTCTCAAAACCCCCACTGGCACAGCTGGATCAGACCTGCTTGGCTGTAGTGTCTAGTGTCCCTGGGCGAGACTGAGCCTGTCAGAATACCACTGGAGCTTAAGCTCTTGTATAGATTCAGCCATTTGGACATGGACTGGCTTTTGGATTAAGTGCACATCAGCCACTCCTGTCATTGGAGAGCTTTTGGCTGGGTGCAGACTTGAACCCAGATCAGGTCACACTGGTCTTACTCCAAGCTTCAATTACTATGGACATGTACAGCGTCCAATGAGTCTACATCTGCCACACTATGTTACCCTTGTTATATTCACCAATTATTTAATTTCTGATAAATGGAAGTGATTTAGGTGTGTATGAAAGCTTAGCTTAGTAATGTGATTTTTGTCCTCTTAAGCATGAGGTAGGTGATTGCCAGTGGGGTGTAACCGGTCACGCTATCACACGATTATGAATATATTGGTTACCAAAGTTGTGCTTTGACACTGTTCCCATGGCCACTGATGTATGGCTCAAAGCTAGTTTTATAGTTTTATGGTTGATGGTCATTGGCTGTAATTGGATGAAGTCTGGAAATCATTTACTGCTCTCTGGTGTAACCACCTCAATAAATGGTCTACTTATCAAAAGTATTTAACCAGAGCCCATCCCAGTGAACAAGGACAGCTGGGTACTCTAATAATGCCTTGTATTCACAATAAAACATAACACTGGTAAGATGTTTGAAACAGAAGAAAGAAACCATACAAATGATCTCCATATAGCTGTCAGCTTATATAGTACTTGGAGCTCCTGTTCGTGTTTTTTCTTGTGTTTTTTTTCTTTTCTAATTACTGGTGAGAATGTAATGGTCTTTTCTGTTTTCCTTCACACTATATAGTTCATGCATATTGAAGTTATATTTTGGGGTGAAATAAGCAAGGACATTATTGTCACTATTTCCCAGGCACATTTTGAGCGTATTCCTGAAGTCAAGTGTCTGGTTAAAAACAATTGTTCATGGAAAAGCCCAAAATTTTTTAACTCAACATACCATGTAAAATTTAGAATCATTTATTAACCCTTTTAAACCCCTCGAACAACTGGGAGATGGCAGCAGGTCCTCACTCTTGTGACAACATTCCATTTCTTATTAGTTTCAACATATTTATAACACACACACACACACACACACACACACACACACACACACACACACATATATATATCTCCATCAAAAGTTTGTTTCATTGTATATTGGGAACAGTAAGAGGTAAATAAATGGTAATTAACAGTTGGTAATGATTAATTTATAGCAATTTCTTTGCCAAATTCTCCAAATAAATCAGCTAACTTCCAGTGCACCTGTACATTTAGCGATTAAAGTGATTTTGTTCTGTGATTAATTTGATATGATTAATTTGAACATCATTCTTGGTGCTACACAACATTTTTCCATCATTCTTTAATGATCAAACCCTTCATTCCTATGAATGATTTAAAACACATGAAGAAACCACTGAAAGAACTTCTTAGTATATTATTGGTTTACTATTGTTGATAACATTAACTGTTGCGAGTGGCAGTACATCTTTTAGTAATATTTGGCACAATGTGAAGTAATATGCAAATATGCTTCATTCGTAAAACGTGTCAAGTCTGCATTTCTTGTTATAAAACCAGAAAGAAATGCTATGAGAATCACTCTCCAGAAAACCACCAAGGAATCTGCTGCCACTTCAGAACAGCTGCCACTTAACAGAACAATGTTTTCCTTTAACATAAGGCTTACATCTGTGAAGCAGGAATTGAGATGTATTGTATACTCTCTCAAGTTTTTTAAAGTTACAAATGACTATTAAAATCAGTAGTACATTGAACAAGTGACTAATTTTCCATGGAAACTCGATGGAGCTTAAAGAGTCCTGTGGTATAATTTGCACAGTGTGGTGAAGCAGAGAGCTCCTAAGAGTGTGGAAACCGGAATGATCATAAGGTCAGTAGAATGTTTTCCCATCAACATAATGTGGCTAAACATACAAATAAAAGGGCATTTTGTGCTGTGTCAGCTGTGGAATGGAAAGCAGCAGCTTCAGCTTGTCACCCTTCCCACCCCAACTGAGACAAAGCTGAGATTTGAGAGATAAATACCTAGTTCCCCTTTACACAAATTCCTCTTTCCTTTGCTGTGTTCATACTGTACTTACAGGGAAATCGAGATCTTTCAAAGCTTTTAGATTTGACAACCCATCTTGTGCTTTAGAGATATGGTAAGATGATATAGCCATATTCTGGTTCAGTGGCAGTACGAGTGATTAGTCTTTGGAGTACATCGGCACAGAAAATGCTCTGATTAAAAGTCGGAATGCATGTCACCACCATCTGCTCTCAGTCATGAACTATTTAAATGCCCTCTCCACAGAAAATACAGGTGCACATATGTATAAAACAAACATATGTTGGGAGATGTGTAAAAAGTCACCCTGAATGAAAGTTTACTTACTAAAAGATGACCATGTTAATTATATTAGTGGTTACATCCTCGTGGTATGTTAATGTGGATAAAGTTCACTATACAATTTACAGTTAATTAATAAAATAAGGCGTTCAGTTGTTGGGCCAAGATTCTGCATCTTGCCCAAACAAGCCCTCTGAAAGCTCTCTGTTATCTGATCTGATCACACTAAACTTCATAAATAACTTTCATGCATTTATAAGCATGCAGGTCCAGCTAAGCAATGAACCTCTGTCTTTGTTGCTGCCTCCCTCTTCAAGTGCACTGTGTAAATCAAATGTACTTGTCCACAAATGAGTATTTAGATTGTCTTTTGTCCAACAAACCTATGGTCATATAGTCTACCATAGTATTTAAATCTGACATAGTATTTAGTAATAATAATTAAAAGGTTTTTTCTTTTTTTTTCAGTCTTTAGTAACCACTTTATCCTTGTAGTAGAGTTGTAGTGGATCCGGAGCCTATCCCAAGAATACTAGATATGAAGCAGGAATACATCCTAGATGAGATGCCATACTTAAAAACTGAGATACCTAATTGGTTCCCATAATTGTCTTGGATGCAGCACGTCAACTTACCTGAGAGAGGCTCTCGGGGTTTGACTACTGGCACTTCCTCTACTGGCTCTTCTTCAGGGCCAGGGGATGCTGAGCGGTCAACCAGTGACTCCCTCTTCTTGCCTCTACCCACAATTTTCAAGAGGGACAGTTTACGACTGGTTGAATCAGCATCACTCTCTGAACACAGGTCTCCATTGGGTAAGCTCTCTTTACGGAGGCTCTCTCTGCATCTTCCTGCCATCCTGTGTAGAAGAAGGAAACAGTTCAATATGTGAAGCTGGTTGGTTTATCATTTCATAACCTTGTGGAAAGCTCTTAACATCAGTGACTGTGCTAACATGTCAAGGGCCTAATCAAGCTCTATAAATGTACCTTAGAAGACTTCCCTCTGAACTCCGTCGGCCCTTCTTCTTTTTCTCCATGGGTGAGGGCATACCAATGGAGCCCTGTGGAGAAGGGGTGGCACTGCCCTTACTCCTGCCTGACATGCGCAGGCCCTTGCCTAGCTTGCCCAGGGTCTTGAGTGGTGAAACGCCTTTGATGCGGTCAAGCGTCCCTTTCAAAGTACCACCCTTTCCTGAGCCCCCACGCCTCACTTCATTGGCCTCATTCTCATCCTCCTCATCCTCAAATGGGTTACGATCTCGGGGAGCATCCCCATCCAGGAGTGAGCCACCATTGTGCCTGGGCCACTCCTCATCTAAGCCGTTCACCTCAAACGGGTTGTGGTTGAGACTCATCTTGCGGAGAATCAGTTCACTGTGAGTGTTCTCCAACTCCAAATTCCCCTTGGCCCCCTTCAGCCGAGCTGGGAGGTTCTTAAGAACAGGCATGCTTCGGCCTGGAGGATAAACACTGAGGAAAAATAGAAAACAATCAGTCAATAGAGAGACATGTCCCTGCTCTTACTCGTTACTGAGCTACAGATAATCACATGTCCATCTTGTTTAAATGAAACCATTTTTGTTCAGTTGTGTAAGGCATTTTGAGCAATTAAATATGACCCAAAATCTCTTCCTTAAACATTGGTCATAAATCTGCTAAATAAGATTGTTCTGTTTTGTCACTATCTTATGGTGAGATAGGTATTTTAGTCACACCTGTCCTTGATTATACTCTCTCTACTTTATTGCTCAACCAGTTCGGACTGCATTGGGATTAGTTATTAGCCTGTGGAGTCTAGAGGCTGAACAGTGCACTTACTTGAATATGTGTTGAAAATATAGTATGTGTTGGATGTGTTGTGAGTTGACTATGCATACTGTAAATATCCCACATGAGCCTTAGTCTGTGACGTCCTGTTAGACTTCCATAATAGTACTTGTGTCTGGTGACGAGAGTGAAGGGAACAGTGCTGAATCACTTCCTGCTGGTTAATTTGTATATTTGTGTATGAGCATATGGGAGAGGAGATGATCTTAAGCTTAAAGTAATTTGCCAATTCATAGATGTTACATATACTCATGAGTGGGTTGTTGAAAATTGGATACACAAGTTTGCGAGCTTGGATTAAATTAAATGCTAATAAACTGTTCAGAGTAAAAAGCCACAGTGTGAAATCAATAGCGAGTTATGAATTCTTGAAGAAGGCCTATTGTTAAGAGCTTCCTAAATGTAATAATAATTATGCACATATGATTTTTCCATATGACTTCCATGGATAGTAGAGGATGGGAAGAGTTGGAGAACATAAGGCACAGTCAGTGACTGCTTAATAATCAACTAATTCCTAACTTTTAGTTTGAGTGAATAATAGTTAACCTTCAGTGGTCATTGGACTCATCTGTCAAGTAATTATTGAACAAGGAATGAAGGTCCACAGAAAGGAAGTTACGCAACAGCTAAAATCATGGATAATTCTTGGTACAAAGCATTTATTGTGATTAGTAATTTTAAAGCTTCTTGCTCAATTCAGTTTCAGTACACCCAAGCAATTTTTAGCAGTTTGGTGTGATTAGAATGAGGGAGTTAAGACGGAAGTGGGTGCAGCTGCGTTTGTGAAAATAGGGAAACTGAATGGAATGCCTGATTTATCTACAACACCAAAAAGCAAAATAGATCAAGGTGGAAGATGTGGTGACTGAAGAAAATACAGCAATGATGATAGAATGTGACCAAAAACATTTTACATTGTATTACTTTGAGTCCAAATGCTTCCTGGTCATATGGATTAAAGTTGTGAGCTGCCTGCTACACATTTACATTTAGGGTATTTGGCAGATACCCCTATACAGGGGGACTTACATTTATCTAATTTGTACAAGTAAGCAGTTGAGGGTTTAGGGGCTTGCTAAAGGGATTTGAAGTCACAACCTTCCAATCAGTAGTCCAAAATTTTAACCCATGAGTTACCACTGCCCTGTACACATGCACCTGTACACTTCATGCATCTCACTTCTTAAGTTTATTGCAATTCATCAAGTTATCTTCTATAATCTGTCCAGCTCTAATTATAAACTTTAATACAGAGCCCTGCTGGAATGGCGGGTTAAAGTTAGAGTTGAGTGAGATATAAAGACTATATGATCACCTTTCCATGCTGTCTATTTCCTGTATTGCACAGGTAGCAGATTACATCCTGCATGAAAACAAGAAACTACTGCTATTATGAAAGGCTAAGTAGAAGCCATTTAGAATAAAGCTGTGAATTAAATAACAACAGTTACTTTCGACTGTAAAGTGTTGATAATTGAGTTTTTGTATGTACAGCAGTTTAATAATGAAGAATTGTCTCTGCACTTTCCTACCACCTCACATTTTGACTTTGTGATTTGAATTAATATCTAAACAGTGTTTTGATTCATTGGAAGGTCATGAGTTTCTGGCATGTCCTACTTGACCCTGGTTAAGATTTTCCTCTTTGGATGGCTCTACTCATTGTTTCAGTAGGAACTACCTAAACATTTATTGCTAACATAATTTTACTAGCACTATATCTCATTTAAAGGCTGGCACTTTGTTGTTAGTTCAGATAGGAGCTCTCCTGATAGTTTTACACATTCTCTTACACACATGAATTTGTTGTCTCGTTTAGCCTACTGACTTAATAATATTTTGTATTTATTTAAAAAAAAACCCACCAACAACAACAACAACGACAACATATAGTAAATAGTCAACATGAAAGATTGGTAAAAGGAGGCTGGGGAGAAATATATGGAAGGATTAGGCAGGGAAAGAGAAGGTCTGGTTTTAATATGTGCCAAAAAGTGTGCAATGACCAGGGCTCTTGACCAGGAAGACCAGGAATGTTGGCGGGATCCCAAAGGCTCTGCATGACTTTCCCTGAGGGAAGGTTTAAATGCACCCAAGCCATAGAGGCATAGCACCAGGCACATGTCCAGGACAATGGGCTTAAGTTAAGGCTCTTCAATGCATTTTAATATTGAACATATTAACTATTACTTGGATCGCATATACCATGTCACAGTTGACTCCTGTTCAGCTCAGTAAGACCCTATTACAGCACTTAGAACAGCTTGTTTCTAACTAAGTTTGCATATCACTAATTTCTTTTTGTTTCAGTGCAGTGGTTGCCAAGCTATTACATAAAATTCCTGCAAAGGTTGATTAGCACATGCATGTTGAATAACTGACTTGGATAGGTCTATGAGATAATTTAACTTTGTGTACATTCTGAACACTGGAATATGCCCTGCCATAAACGTGATTTTCCATGACACATTTAATTGCAAGGTTATTGTAGGAGTAAATCTTTAACCCCAGTAGATCAATGTCGAAATGCCATTAGAAAATGCAAGAGGGGTAGAATGTTTCTTTTTTTCTGACAAGGAAATAAAAAATGTCTGGGTCAGCTCATTTAAATTTCAATTCCCTGATCTATGTTAGATTTATTTCTGATCTAGGGTCAGATTTCTCCTTGTTTCTACTACTGTCACTAAAATCATGCAATAATAGCAATAACAATCCAAATAGGAAACGACCAACCTAGGTCATGAGGTTTTCAAAACAAACCTACAGAAAGTTTATGAGGGAAACTTATCTGTCTGTCTTAATTTATTGTAAACTGCTAAGATGAATCTTCTTAACATACGCATGACTGGAGACTGAATACTAGCTGTGGTAAAGGGCAAGAACACTGACCTTGGCTGTACTTGAGAACTGCTGAGCAATCCAATTCTGGTGTCATGTTTTTTTAATTACATAACTTTATTTAATTTACAATTATTTAAACTTCAAACTAGTTTTGGAATAAATTACGCTATCAATCTACTGGAAAGTATATTTATGGTTGGAGCTTTTTACAGCTTGAAACAGCTGCATATAAGTGAAATTGACAGTTATCCCCCCCCCCCCCCCCCCCCACACACACACACACAAAAAAAAATACAGCAATAATACTGATGTATATTATGATTCATTTGTTTTATTTTACACAGGCTCATACATCCTTTATTGTGCCTACCCTGACTCACAGAAAATAGCTAATTCTAATGAGTTTCATCTAAAAGAAAACTTGTCATAGAAGCTGTGTACTTACACAATCCATCCTGTTCTTTGTTCATGACAGGAACACGAAAACACTGCAATCCACAAGTCTAAAGAGGTTTTTTGGGAAATGCCGTGCCGAAACTGTCAAGCCTCACTGCCAAACCTCTGGCTTTTATTTTGGTGGGTTGGACCTGACAACTGAACCGATTCTTTCGAACAACTCTTTTAAATGACTTAAACCTGTCGAGTTTTGTTTGTTTGATTCACCACGCGGAAATGGGCATCTAGAAATATCATGAGGGTAAATGATAGACAAGTAGGGAACGACAATGGGTTTTTTAAAGTTATCAGAATGACTCTGTGTTCGTGTGTTTAATTCATTTCCTCTCGCAAGTCGATTCACCCCATGACCGTAAAAGAGACGAATCACATATCGGTTCACTGGCAAAGCGAACAGCTAACTTAATCTTCTTCATATCATCACTAACACTATTATTTAGATACAAATTGGTGTGGCTGTACTTCTACAGCCATATTTTAAGCCTTATATCGTGTGAATTCAGATGTATTGGGACAGTTTTTGAACTTCCACCATGTCTAAACCTTATTGTCATTAAACAAATATTAAACACACTCCAAATTTCTGAAATGTGAATGAAAACTGTATATCATGTTCTAAAGTAGCTTACAATGTGGCTTACACTTTTGTCAAGACTGAATGAAAACCATTTTAATGATGTTTGGTAATTTTTTGACACATCCTCACTGGTTTACCCTACTGAAAAAAACACAGTTGAAACCCTCATAGAATTTGTAATGGTTTTAATGGTTATAAGGGGAATTGTATTGGTTTTACGGAAACTGTAATGGTTCCCATTGATCTCTATTGGTAATTTTTTGCCTTCCATTGGTAGCATTTTATGTCTAGTGGATACCATTAAGGACCAATAATGATAATGTTTTTAATCGTTAGTTGATGGTGTGCAATGGTAGTTGTAGTGGAAATCACTAGACTTTCTGTGATGGTTTCTATTGGGTTTTTTTTTTTCAGCAGGGTAGGTCTTTAGTTTCATACTTAATAACAGCTTTAAAGCATTATGTATTTGTTGCATGAACATAGCAGACCAAATAAAATTGAGTATATATTAATATATTGGCCTTGGTGACATTCAGTAATTCATTTCTTACAGCAACGACAGAAACAAGGTTTAGAAAATCTTCAGTATTTTCCAAATTCACAATCAATCTTTTCTCAAATTCAGTACAAACAAATGAAATAAAAATTTAATTAGTAAAACACCACTAAAATATAGCCTACTAATGTTCTAAATTTGACAGTCAGTCTTATTCCCCTACTTCCTTAGGTGCTTCAATAAAAACACAACAATTTGAACAAACTGCATAAATATGTGGAATATAACAGTCATGACAGTTTTATAACCTTTTCATCAACATTTTTTTGGGGTCAACTTCCTGTTGGATACTGATCGCACCCCTTTATATGATATTATTAATGTTCGGTCTATCAATAATTATGTTATTTATTTCAAGCATTTTCACTGCAATTGCTTTGTAACACAGGTTTTGACT
This sequence comes from Ictalurus punctatus, assembly GCF_001660625.3. Classification (NCBI taxonomy): domain Eukaryota; kingdom Metazoa; phylum Chordata; class Actinopteri; order Siluriformes; family Ictaluridae; genus Ictalurus; species Ictalurus punctatus. Next base: position 10,089,936 of record NC_030432.2, on the reverse strand, counting down.
ATCAGACTAGAAAATAAATGTTGCTAAATGAAACTGTCCCAATTTACCTGATGTCTCATCCATCCATTTTCTGTACCGCTTATCCTACACAAGTTCATGCGGGGAGCCTGTAGCCTGTCCCAGTGAACTCGTGGCACAGGGCGGGGGACACCCTGGATCACAGGGCACAATCGCGCACACACACTTCGGACAATTTGGAACTGCCATTCAACCTACAACTAACGTCTTTTGACTGGGGGAGGAAACCAGAGTACCCTGAGGAAAACCCTGAAGCACGGGGAGAACACACAAGCTCCATGCACACAGTGCAGAGGCAGTTAATTTGATTCAAACCCCCAACCCCGAGGCAAATGTGCTAACCACTGTGCCTCACACCTGATGTCACAGTATATCTGAACTCGCCCTAATGTATGAATGCTTCACTGCTGGTTTAATTAATTTACTGTTTATTCTGTGACTGTTCCCTTTAATTTAATCCCATCTTAAAACTGTACTGGATCATAAATTTTTTTGATCAGTCATGTTGCATATCAGGAGGACTCGATATCTGACATAATCTGTCATTTGTTTTGATCCCTGTAAAGCAGAAAGGGATCATGCTGGCATAGCCTGAACCACCCCTCGATGCATTTTTGGTACAGCAAAGGATTTATTGTGATTGTAATTCATTGGAATCTGTGACTCCTCACACCTATTACTATCTTTCAATGTTTATGGTGTTGTTTTTGCCATGTGACAGTCAGTCTGGACATGTGCCCGTAGGAAGTCAGACTGTGCATCAACTGGTCACGAAACACAATAGAGATTACTGTGCAGTGCGTCACAACAGCTACATTTCAATCACATCAGTCTAAAAAATGACTTTGTTTTGTGACCACAGTGGAGGAGTATGTGTGTTTCTCCAAACAGTCGCTTCCCCTAGAATCATGGCAGCCAATATGAGTATGAGGAAAATGACTTTTCCTTTTGTGATAGGGTAAACACTTGAGTAAAGCTCAACTAATGGATTTATAAACAATGGATGGACTCAAATGGCTGCCTTCTCTGGTCTGATAGCAGACAGAGGTCAAATGTTTTCCTAGGAAAAATTGCTTAACTCGTTTGTACAGAGCAAAATCAACAGTGTTAAACACCTACAGTACTAATGCAACCTTTATGGTGTTCATTTGTGCCTGACTGGCCTGTAGGTGTTTGATCCTCAGTTTGAACTTTAACGTTTCGCTAAAGGGAAAAACCTAGATTATATGTTTATGTACTGATTAACTTCTGATTAACTCACACAAGGAAAACCTGTAATGATGTCTATGCCCTATGCCATGTGCCTTAAATAGTAATTCCTTGGCATCCAAGAGATCATGTATGAAGGGTCAGAAGATCCCCAACAATAGCCATTCCCATTTGAATTTTACCAACTCAGGGTTAGTGCACATGATAAACTGCAGCCCCTTTGTCCCATGTCTCTTACTTGATAATGAATTACAGACTTTAAACTGCCTCTATCAGGGTGGAAACAGAGCAAGGGTATCACACACTTGTTCCTGTTGCTTGTCATGGGCCAAAAAGAGAGTACCAGAGAACTGCAATGAGTGTCATATCTAATTCCAGCAGGTGATAAAGATGTGGAATTGTGCAGTAAACGCCTGAAAGAGGAGTCTATTATTTCAGGAAATAACACTGCATAACAATAAGATTTTTCATTGTTATGTGAACTGAGGGTCCTTGTGTCCTTTCCCTCTTGCTGGAAGTGAAGGTCACCTTGGCGCTGCTTCAAAATATTTTCCAGCACTTTGCTGAACGGGAAAGCATGCTGGTGTGTGTTTGATTTACATAGCTAGATTTCTGTTTGCTTATGCTGATTTATTTCGTAATTTGAGATTTGTCCACACTCTCCAAGTGTTTAGATAGTACTTGATTTACATCTTAGGAATTTGATCACTGAGGCAGCAGGCCTAAATCTCGGGTAAAACATTAGTGACAGGATACAGACCAGAATTTGGTATCTGGACTGTTAGAATAAAACACATACAAAGCAAAGGGTTAAGAGAATGAAAATGCTAGACCTTACACGACAGCTGTTTTACTGCATTATGACCTATTTATGTTATACACTGTCACCAGTGTTTGTGAACACGTACACGTATGTAAGTATAGTTTACTAGGAACATTATTCTCTGAAGCTCAAGGTGTTGTAGGTGTCATATCGGCTCCTAAATACTGACTGTTTAACCTCTGCAGGGTCTTTATGTTGTATTCAAATTTAAAGAAATTATGTGAAACAATACAAAAACACAAATAAAAACGGAATATAGTTAAATAAATGTTCAAAAATATACATAAAAATATACTAACTATCTGACAATTCCATGATTTTAAGACATACGTTTTGACCATCAGTAAGCTTAAAGCAGATTGCTTTTCATCAATATGTTTAAGCAATATTTGACTTTTCTCATGCATTCATTGGCATGTATATAACATATCCATAACATGAACTAATGTTGGCAGGAAAGTCAGATTTAAGACATTCCGACCAAGGTCTTTATGTTACATGGTATATTGCACCATTCTGTGTACCGATGAACATGAAAGATACAGCGAAATTGACCTTTCTCTGTATTTCAGTTGTGGAATGAGATAAGAGGGGATGCTTCAATCAGTGACAGTTAAAATCATTTCAATGAACCAAAGGAAATGCTCTCTAATCGTGCCATCACCACTTGATGAAATAAGGGCAATATTAAGTGCCCTGAGAGCACAAGGCCTGATGGAGTAGTTTTCCGCTACCCTGCTCGTTCGGCCTAAAGTGATGACCAGTGCAGGAATAAAAGGGTTATCCTTTATTCATGCTGAGTAGATCTGTTAGCACCCTGGTTCTGCTGGATGCACTAAGGGCATCTGTCATAGCTGGAAGGATGAGCACTGATTTGACATCATAGAGTTGCCCTTTTGTAGTCAGGGGTGCAGGTTATAGCTAATTTTTAAAGATTGTTGCGGAAATTGTCACTCAGTAAGAACTTAATTTGTGGTTTTGAGGAAAGGGATATTATTACACAGCCTTCTGCTTCCTCACAATTCTCATTATGCATTTGAAGTTGGCAATGATTTTTCTTAGTGATATATCTTTCATATTTGTGGGGGTTTTTTCAACACAATCTTCTGGTAGTTAAAACATTTGTTATTGTAAAGCTATAAATATATTACTTTCAGACCATTTCCGACAACACTTCACCCTGTGACAAAATTTCCTCAGTTATCAGCTGCACTGCAGAGTAATGTCTTCAGCAGTCTTAGGTAAATGACTGACAAACTGTATATGATTAGAGATATATAATCAGTCAATTTATATTATTATCTAGATTATTATATTAATTATTTAAGAAGTGTAATCTAATAATTTCCGCCCATTACTTGTGATCTACAGCAACTGGTTTCATTATACTTCTGTGTAAAATAATCTTTCACTGTTTTAAGGAATGTCCAAAAAGAACGAGGTAAATCAAGTGCTTCTTTACATGCATTGATAACAGTCTCATCTTTATATTTATATGCACCAGGCATGCTACATTGAATAATGATGAGGACAGAACAATTTCATTTGATTAGAACAACACTGCAAGCCATCAGGTTTCAGCTAAAAGTACTACTGCAGCATTGTAATCCTTTATTTATGTACCTATTGCATGCCTTCATCTCAGTCATATAGTAGGAACTATTATACAGTTTTTATTTCAATTTAAGTAAATTGCGAATTAATATACTATAATTCATTGACCTTCCAAAATCAAGCATTCCATAAAACAGTAGATATAATCGAATATAATTGATTTTCATGTATCCTACACTTTTCAACACTTTTTTTTAGGGCTCTACATAGAATATTTAAGCGTTCAGCCAGAGGGACAACCGAAGAACTCTTAAGTTGATTTGATTTTTTTTTTCCTAATAGTGACCTCTGATTATGAACAAAGAACTTGATTTTTGTAATCAGTTTTTTTTTTTTTTTAATTGTTATGTAATTCAGATACATCTTTTTTGTTACTACCCTTCACCATACAAGCATAGTTTATGGAGAAAAAAAACAGGCTCTAATATCTGTAAGTATGATATGTATAACTATGATATTTGTGGAAATGTGCATGTCTTTTGTAATTACTACACAGGCCACGTTATCTGCACATATGCATCATCATCATAAGCATGCTCATGTAAACATATGGAGATTACATAGTTACAAATAGACCGTTATGACTCACCCAATCATAAGGCAAGTTGACTCAGTAGATGTAGGACAAGTGTTCAGACCTTGTGAGCCATCTTTTACATCACAGAGTCAGACTAACTACCAAACTACCTAACTAACCAAACTACTGTTAAATGATCATCACTGTCCAGAAAGTGTTTTAGATAAAATGGCAGTGTACACAAACATCATTGTGATATAAAGCCTTCCTGACATGTGTCATTTGTTGATGCTTTGGTGCCTGAATACACACTATTCTATGTTACCAACACACTAACTAATACAAATCTAATTCAGCTAGATACGGAGCAAAGTTTCACATTGTCAGTTGTGAAAGCCAGTGACAGCACAGTAATAACAGAAAGTTCCCAACATTTTGCTCTTACCTTAATCAATTGGTACAGTGGTTTGTGTCTAATAGTCTCAAAGCTGCAACATTCTGGAGCCTCGTAGGTGTCTTTCTGAGTGTATGTCAGTATACCGTATATGGTGGTTAATACCAGAGTGACGAACTATATGAGTGTGTCTGTCCCAAGCAAAGACACGGGAGCCTGGGGGTGGCTGTGGTCACTTCCTGAGTTTTTTTGCAGTGCAAAGCTGATGCTTTTTCCTCAGGAAGCCGGCCATCCCCTTTCCTTCTTACCAACCAACAAATCCCCCTCCCTCCAACCCCCCCAACTGTCCCCAGGGCGCTGACAGTTTAGGCAGTCTTATAATACTAATTAGTCTGGGAATACAGGGAAAAATACATCAAATGGTTGCTTTTTAAAGTGCTTCATGTTTTTCTTATTTTGTTTATTTACATTTATTTTGTCTCTCACCAATGGCCTTGATGGATAAGGAAAGTTTGCATTAAAGATGACTTACCAACCTAAATGTAATACAGTGGAGGGAAGTAGAGTTGAATGGAGGCAAAGCTGGAGATTGTTTCGGAGTCCTCTGGCCTGTTTCAGACCCCTTTTGTTTGCCCAAGTGTTTGTTGACGATTGTCCCCAAAGCAAGCCTCCTGTGTCTGAAGGTGCTTTCCCACTGTCCCACTGGCAACATAGGCCTGACATGAGCCACTGGCCTACAGCATGATTGGGAGGTGGGTTAAAAGCCAGGGTCACTGGGTGCACCTGCACTTTCTTTACAGGAGGTCTTTTGTTTGTTTTTCCACAGTAAGACACATTGGTGTATTCGATCCACAGATCTATAGATCCAGTGCTCTGGATGTCAGGGAGCTATTTTTATTCATGACCTCATATGAATTAATATAGCTTTCTGTTTGAAAGATTTAGCAGACTATATAGTTTTAATTATTAGCTTGGGCTTATTCATGATAATGGCTTAATACTCTAACAATAACTTTCACAGTGGTAAATACAAATTTGAACTCTAAGAATGTAAATTTTTACACAGATTAATAATATTAAATAATATAAATAATTTTGCTTTGCAATGGTTCAAAATATCCAGAAACCTGTCAGAAACCAGGTTGTGTAAATGAACCCATACTACAAATTGGTTCTTTCAGGGTCCACTTTTAACTTCCAGTTAACCTCCAGGATAGTTAGCCTCCTAACATGATTTCATTTTAAATGTTACTTTAAATTGTACTTGAAGGGTTCTAGTTTAAACCTTAGTGTAATAGAAATACTGATGACACAGAGGGTAACATTGCTGTCTCAATGGTCCAGGGTCCCTGGGTTGATCCTAAGCTTGGGTTACTGTTTGTTGAATTTCTCAGCAAACCCAGATTTGAAGCCCATAGAACATCTGTGGAGAGCCCTGAAGGCAGCAGTTCGCAGATGCTCCCGATCCAATGTGATTGCGCTTGAGAGGATTTGCCAGGAAGAATGGGAGAAACAGCCCAAATCCACATGTGCAAAGCTTGTAGAGACTTATCCAAGAAGACTTCATGCTTCTACAAAGTTCTGAATAAAGGGTCTGGATACTTATCTTAAATCATTTCAGTATGGGTATTTCGTTTATTTTGTGCAGACTGATGGCCAAAAAAGTCTATTTAATCCCTTTCAAATTAAATGTATAACATGATAATGCATACACTGAGGGAGTCTGAATACTTTCCAAAGCCACTGTATATGTAACTGACTCTATGACTAGCAATGCGGAACCTTCCCACCTTAGACCCGACTGGGAAGGTGCTCAGAGATAACAGCACGCTCACTACTTGCTAAGGGTGATGCCAATCATGTAGAAAAAAGGTGTACAGTACAGTGCTGCCCACTTAGCAGCAAGGTTGCTACCACAAGGTATCCAGGTAACAGTCTCAGCCCCTGGTGATCAGAAGGGGTGAAACAAAACTTCATGAAGTCAAACATGTTCCATAATGTGTGTAATACAATAAATATGTGGGACATCTAATTTCTTAAGAGAGATTTTGTACCTTTGGTGCCCTCTGCTGATTCACTAAGAAACCGTAGGACAGTAAGAGCTGTATTATAATTTGTATTATTATAAGCCATATCTTAATAACAAGTGCATGCCTTTATATAAATAGCATAAGTGTTTCAAACGACCATCTTTGTAAAATCTCACTGATATAATGATTTGCCATAAAGAAAGTATGAAAGAAGACTGTCAAAAACAATTCATATATTCAAAGCATTTTTTCTTAGAGGATTCGTGGACATTCTACAAATCATAAACTGATATTTAAACTCTTTTATTTAAAACAGAAACGTCTGACAGTTTTAACAAGTACACACATAACAAATTTACATTATCTAAAATGAACCTTTTATAAGAGACTAATAAAGTAAGTAGAATCCTGAGGATGTTACAGCAAAACAGATTGAGTAATGCTATGATCCTAAAACATAAAATAACAAAGACAAATCTCACGTGTAATTTTATTCCGAAAACCAAAAGCTGGTCTCATCAATTAGTAATTAAATATTTGTGCAATCAAGAACTTTAGATAATCTTCACATCATACATGGGAGGGAAATGTGATGTCAGTGACTTAACATGACATGGCTGTTGGTGCTAGACAGGTTAGTATGATTATTTCAGAACCTGCTGATCTCCTGAGATTTTCACACACAACAGAGAGAGCTCAAAGCAGAATCACCAGACAGGTTCGACCTGACAGGACGGCTATAGAAACTCAAATAATTACTCTTTACAACCATGGTGAGCAGTTCAGAATGCAAAGCATGCTGAAGATAATACTGGGTTCCTCTCCTGTTAGCCAAGAACAGGAATTTGAGGCTAAAGTTAAAAAGATTGGAAAAAGACCAGGCAATGTTTTTTCCCCCAATAATCACATTTGTTCCCCATTCTGATGTTTAATGTGAACATTAACTGAAGCATGATTTTATGCATGGTTCTACTGCTACATGATTGGATGATTAGTATATATGTTGATATAAGTGTGATCTCAAGCAGCTTTTTATGTAGAAGTAGCAGCAGCCAATAAATTAATACCTCATGACTTCATTAAGAAACCAAGCCTTCATCAGAGCTTTGTGTAAATATATAAGTAAAAATTCAGATGTATTGTACATGTGTATGTGAATTAAAATGTAACACTGATATTGATCAGCTTAAAATGCATGTAAATCATATTCCATTTAATGAAACGGTATGAACCCTATGGATAGGCTCCAGGTTCCCCGTGACCCGGTAGGATAAGCGGTATAGAAAATGGATGGATGGAAACGGTATGATTTCCTTTGCCTCTTCTTGAAAAATAATATTAATAATAACGGCTCACAGCTCCAGTTGATTGCCTGTGTGAAAGATCACATGTTCTCACATGTTCCTTCAAATGGCTTTCCTCTGGGGTCTCTGGTTTCCTCCCTCCGAAAAAACAGGTTGGAAGGTGGACTGGTTACTCTAAATGCCTCATAATCTGCTTTGTTCCCAGTGTTCCTGTGATAGTCTACTGAAGGGGAATGAAATAGTAATAATGATAAAACAATCAGAACAAACAAAGTCGTCATAAAGACTTTAAATACACATTCAAATGAAACATATTAAATAAAAATCTTTGGTCTTGTACAGTAAAATCACCATGATCGAACCAGCACCTACAGTTTCCTTTTGAGTCAAAATCTCAGGTGAGCACAGAGTCACTTCAACACAGGATATGCTTATGGATTGTACAACTTAAAACATTACATTATGAAAATTACATTACATTATGACAAGAGCCATTCAAGAGCTTGAAATGATAAGGGTCTATGTAACATTTCTATCATTTTAAAATGTTGAGCCATAAAGTTTTGACTACCAATAAGGTCAAACATTAATTAGTTGATATTTTTGCATGAAACCTTCTCACATACTTATATTAATTTGCATGTAATTAACATTTATAAATTATATATATTTATAACTGATTTATGCATTCAAAATAAGACACCTAGAATTCCATGGTCTCATATGATATAGTTTGATTTTACAAAACCAAAGGTCCCACATGGCATAGAAACTACAGTGGTTACCACAAGAAGCGGAAAAGTCTCACAACTCATATAGGGACCACATGAAGAAAGTGTGTACAAACCACCTAAACCTTCAACATTTACTAGAAAAAAGCTGAAAACTGCTCATAAAAAAAAATAAAAAAAAATAAATAAATAATCTCATTCTTATTTACTTGTGAAACTTGGTTTATACAACCAGGCATTAATTGTCATGTTAAAAGCCAATAAATAGATGTGTGTGTCTGTTTGAGTGCTGAATTAGATCTTTCTGGATGATCATGCATTTCAGTTCAGGTCTCGGTTAAAATTACAACACTAAAACTAAACAGCAGTGTTTCAGTGGTTGGGTTAAACAGAAAATGGTCTGTCCATACAAGCAGGGTGCAGTGTCAGTGCATCTTAAAGTATTTCAGAATTGGCAGAGTTTTGGCGATCTGGGAAGATGTGGAGCTGAGGATGCTCAATGCCGTCATTGTGGAGGTCTTCCTGTTTCTGAAGCCCATGAAGCTTCAGGACCAGCTCCTTAATAAATACCTGAGATGAAAAAAAAATACCTGAGATGAAAAAAAAAAAGAGCGAAACACAATGTAATGCTAGGAAACAGTTTAAGGACATGGCACGTTTTCTTACTCAGTCGGCAATAATCATGTAGGCACTATTTTTGTTTTACCTATCAGCATAAAGTATTAATTACACTCTTTTAAGTGACCAATGATTTTTTTTTAGGTTGCTATTTTACAGATACAAGCCAATGTTACACTGCTTTACTAGCATTTGTAGCAGTGTGTTCACTGCCCCATTTAGTTCCATCATGGTAAAAAATGGGAACTGCCACAGGTGCTAATAGAGGCCCATTGGGGCACAAATCACGCTTCCCACATGCTCAATCTATGAACATCAGTTAAAATCTAGTAGCATTTTTTACGCCAAATTAGGGTAGTTTAAAAATACTCTGTGGCCACCAAAATTGTTTTTTTTTTTTATATAGCAAATAATAATAATTAAATTGAATACATTTCCAAAGCCAAACAAAAGCTAAATGTAAGGGCATACAGTGTGTCTATGATGTACAGAACCATTTCTATTGTAAGTTATGTTGGAATGATTGGGAAAGGGGAGCTTTGTGGATAATACATTAGAAGAAATGTTTGTGCAGCATGGTGACCCTCTTTTCTCATACAAAGACTAAGGGGAAAATAAAGAACAAAATGTTGTGTCCCTTTTCCAATATCTGAATTTTCAGTGTGGTTTTTGAGATAGTTGGGCTGAAATGCTGGTAAAACCTGGCAACCCTGGTTCAGGATATTACGTCTTCTGTGTGCACCTCATACACTGTGATGGGAAACAAACCTGCTGTATCAAGCCCAGTTGAAAAAGGGTACATCTAAAAGCACTCGAAATGAACTGCTAGACTGTAATCTTGATTACTGTATGCTGTCGATTCTCAACTGCCTATTACAGGGTTACTCTAAAAATGCAATAGTCAGTAGCCTAAAGCATAAATCAAGTGTGATAACCTCTCTCCTTAATGTAGTTTAAGGCTATGTAATTATTAATGTCTTGCCCCACCAAAATCTATGGTCATGAGCTAATGCTGCAAAAACACCCCTATTCCAGCTGAATAAACTTCAACTTTAAGTTCAACATAAGTTTATCCATAAACTGCAGGATATGATTATGGTAATTATTTCATGACTTCCTTCTGCACTCAATGAAGCAGTGACAGGACCACAGTCTGAACCAGAAATGGAACTCGTCTAAGAAAATATATTATATGATCTGGGAAACCACCATTGGATATTGCTGTGGCTGAATTCTGCCAAACATCCAAAAATGTCAGCAAAAAGAAATTGGGGTTTGACTAAAATTGGGATTCTAGAATGTCAAATGATCAATTATACACAGACAAAATTATAATTTTTGAATGCAAAAAAAAAATTATACGGAAATACATGCAACAGAACATACTACAGTATATAAACATACGAATAGTTTATGCTTTCTGAATAATCTTGTGGGAAAATTTGATATATAAAAGTCATCAACGTTTTAGATCAACGTTTAGTGCTGGACTTTGTATCTTTGTTTGTGTGTATGTGTGTGTGTGTAGTGGATTACAGTAGGACATATTGTGTACTGGTGGCGCTGTACAGAAAAACACTGGCCAGTTTTGTTATCTACAACATACTGTCGTAACAGGACGTGTCTGTTACTGCCAGACTGATAGAATGAGAAAATGTATCACACAGAAAACAGTTACTTACTTCTGTGTTAGTATTACAGGAATGGAGAATATCCTGTAAAAAAAAAAAAAAAAGAAAGAAAAGAAAAGAATTAAACTGACAGATTAGGTGATTTTTTCAATTAGGTTTTTCAATCAGTACTGTCAGTTGAACAAAGTTGTACCTGGAGCCTTTTGGTCCTCTCCTCATCACTCTGCAGGTCCAAAAGCTCATCAATATTCACCTCCTCTGGCATGTGCTCTTCCTGCAGTGAGAGACAAAGATTCACAGTGACACTCCAACATCATGCAGTAGTTTCCTGTTGCCACAGGGTCAGTGTGAGTGGCATTTTTCTTTATCATCACTCTGTCTCATCCACTGAAACAAGAAACTGTTTACTGTTTTAATGTTTTCTGTTTTAAAACCTCAACTAAACACAATTTTAGTTATATTCAATTCATATTCTCATGTAGAGGTACGGTCAATGTAAAGTGTACATGGGCAGGGAAATTAATTTAAATACTTAAATATTTAACTGGATTAAATAATTAATATTAGGAATTGCTAGTAGATTATTTCTAATAATTGGATTAGATTTGATGCAAGAACGAACGTGGAGTAGCATGTTTGGAAAGACTATCTTTATATTGCCTTTATATTGTCTTTGTAAATAGTGCATACGGTATGTTCGAGATAACATAGGTCTCAGAATAAATAAATAAAACAGAATAAATGTTTATATCCTAAATGTATACTATAAATTAAACTAAATGGCCTCATTACTGTGCCTTCGTGAATAGTGTATTCACTAATTTGTAAGTCACTCTCAATGACGTGTATTAAAAAAGTAATGTCCTTTTACTGCCCATCACATCAGAGCCATGCATGCCTTCTAAAGCTGTCAAGGAAGGTTAGCCTTATGAGGACAGTTACGTAAGCAGTGCACAAGTCTCAAAATACAGTGACTGAGCCTGCAGAACACCATTATCCTACTGCTCAATCCCACAGCTGCACCACATTACCACAGCTTTATAAAATCTCCGTAAGGCAAATAGAGATATGCATACTCCACCCTTCTTGAAGGCACACATGGAGCAGTTTTCTAAGCTGTAAATATTGCATGATTTGCTGAAAGGTCAACAGAGATACTGACCGATTTCAAGGTTGGTTAGTTTATACACGATAATAACAGATTAGATTGTTTGTCCTGCATTTCAGTTGAATGCATGTGTTCTTGTGACTGTGCACACCTTTGTTTGGTTTTAAAGCTCACTTCTATAGTGACTGCTCCAGTATTGCTCAACTCTGAAGTAGGCTAAGTATGATTTCCATTTCGGCAAATCATTCATGCATGTCAAACCTGCATCTCGTTTCCCTTGCTCCCAGGAATATAGCAAGAACAAACCAGCCAAGTATCACCCGGTGGGTAGGACTATTTACATCACACGAGTGAGCACTTTTCCAACCAAAACTCTTGGTACTGAGGAGAAAAATAGCACCCTATGCACTGCTTGATGCCAAAAGAAAATTTTGTGAAACTGGTAATTTAAAGAATAATGAGTCACACCTGGGGTGGGCAATATAACAAAAATATCATATCATGATATGTGAAGACATTTCTAAAATACACAATATGTATCACTATATATAAATGTGTGTTTGTGTGTGTGTGTATATATATATATATATATATATATATATATATATATATATATATATATATATATATAGGCTTGCTAACAAACTAAACTTTTACGTTTACAATGTCTACAAATATAATTGACTTTAAACTGAAAAGGATCAAATCAATACATCCATCCATCCATCCATCTTATAGCACTATACCACTTATCCTTCCTTCAGAGTCAAGGGGGAACCTGGAGCCTATCCCAGGGAACATCGGGCACAAGGCGGGGTACACCCTGGACAGGGTGCCAATCCATCGCAGGGCCAAATTAATACAGTCGAATAATTAAAATAAATTTTTAATAATAATTAAAAAATACATGTAACAATTTTAAAGGTTTAGTACCAAATTATAATATGAAATCAGCTGCTTCCCATCAGAGCTGACAACTGATATTTTCAAAAAAGTTAGAAGAGCTTACGATACCTGCGGTATCTCAGAGCTAGAGGTCGCCTGATAGTGGATTTTACCGTTAACTAAGTTGGGCAGTACCTGCCAATAACAGATTAATCAACTAATAGGCCTAGTTTTTAAAACCGATAATGAATGAAAAATAAAACTTTATTGCAAAAATCAACAGTAGTGACTATACCATGAAAATGTACTGTACTTAAATATATATATATATATATACACACACACACACAAATATTGATATATATTAAATAATAATAAATATTAAAGTAAATAAAATATATGCATCCAAACTGGACCAAAAAGTAACACTCCAGACAACAATTAAAAAATAACACAACAAAATTGAGTTTTAAAAGTTTTTATTTCTAGAGGCTGCTCTCGTACTGTATAATGACAGCAGACACTTCTCAGCCGCTAACGCAAAGGACACAACCAGGAAAAACTATCAGCTTGGATTTTTGCAGATAACGATAGTTCTAGCAATCTGTTAACAGTGACTATTAATCAACAAAACCGATCAATCGGTCAACCTCTACTCAGAACAGCGTGTTGTGACATAATTTTTCATGAGCTCAATATTATGTATAGCTATATTGCCCAGCCCTAAGTGACACTTTCCATGAAGTCACTACCTGAAATTATGTTAACTTTATTTTACGCTACTGAAACTGTAGGAATGTACAATTATCAATTAATCACTAAAATGAGGAGTCATTAGGATACTTGTGCATACACACAAGTATATGATTGTGTGATTATATGATTATATGATTAATCTCATGACTTATATGATTAATCTCCTGATAACTATGATTCAGTCTGATCATTGTTTGAAATCATCATGCTATTACTCTAATACACTAAGCATTTTAGATCTGTTATAGCTAGCAAATCAATGATTTGCTCTTTGGATGCTAGTATATACAGGTTTTAGAGCAACATATGCTTCCATCCAGATTCCATCCCATGTTCACTTCTGAGAGACTCTGCCTCTCTAAGATACTCTTTTTATACTCAATCATGTTAAAGACCGGTTGCCAATTAACCTAATTGATTGCAAAATGTTCCTCCAGCTGTTTATTTTTAGCAACACTTACTTTTCCAGCCTTTTGTTGCCTCGTCCCAACTTTTTTGAGACGTGTTGTGGCCATCAAATTCAAAATGACCTCATTTTTTTCTTAAAATGGTACATTTACTCAGTTTAAACATTTGATATGTTTTCTATGTTGTATTGTGAATGGGTTTATGAGATTTGCAAATCACTGCATTCTGTTTTTATTTACATTTTACACAGCGTCCCAACTTTTTTGGAATTGGGGTTGTGTATACTAATGTTTTTGTTTGGTAGTTTCTTGATTTGTTATCAAGCAAAGGTTATCTAAGTAAGTTCTCATGCATTATGGGCCACCTCTCAGGTTTATAATAAGGTTACTGAGAGCCACAGGATGCTGAGAGACTACTTAAACTATTTTGAAACTAATGTCACCACTGAAAGGTCAGTCAGAGAAAGATCCAAGCAGAATCCCCTACTGGGGCGTCGGTGACCTTTCTTTTAACTCTAAATGCTACTGAAAATGCTCTGTAAAGAATTTATGGCCACGTCTACACAAATTTTATCATGCTTCCAAAGGGTCAAACTTTTTCTCACAGCATTACATATTGTGTACAGTGTATGTCATCTAAGTCACATAAAAGTGACCTAGAGAAAGAGAACTAAGCTTTGGGCATTAGTATATTTCCGTATCAAGAAAGGATATTACAGTTGAAATATAAACAAACAAACTGAAATATAATAATACTCTAAACATATATAACTAAAACTAAGAACTAGAAATCTAAACAAAAAGTTTGAAAATCATAAATGAATTAAGTGAATTTGTATTTTCTAGCTCTAGTTCTGTGTGAAAAATGACAGCTGGAGGGAAGACACTGAATGCTCTGTGGGAATATTTTGAATGTAAAGCTTTTGCAGAAAAATGTGTTGTTTTCTAATAACATCACACACTTCTTCTCAGAAATCAAAGGGCAAAACCCAGCAACTGAAAAAGTGCACCTGGACTGGGTCTGTCAAGGGAAAGGAAATGACTAAAACTACAACCAAAACTAAAACTAAAAATAAAAGATATACTCATATGAAAAAGACTCAAATTAAATAAAATACGTACACTGTATATATAAAAACTAGCAGAATCCACTATACTAATAATGAGCTAAAACTACGTTGAATTTCAAATGTAACCTGAAAAACAGAGCTAAAATAAAATGATCTTGAAATTGAAATCCTATTATGTGACTTCAAAATATTAGTCTTAATTTGTGTAAATGACCATATATACCAGTCCAGGCCAGTGTGGCTTACTGCACATCAAGTGAAGGGAATAAGCAGTGGCACTTTCTGTAAGCATTAGTACTGCGTCTATAACAGACCCTCCAGGGCATCATTTAGTCATTAATTCCAGGCCAGTGACATGTTTTACTGGGTTAAATTTTTTCCTTTCTTCTCCAAATTTGAGAGCTCCAGCTTTTTTCTAGTTTCTAGTATCATTTGAAAATAGCTGTGCACCTGTAAAAAATATTCTGCTTATGAAACTAGTTGTGCTTTTCCTGTACAAATTCATGCATTTGCATAGGACTTAAGCAAATTTAGTAGCGTAATATTACTCATATACAATATGTTACACTAGGACTAACTGGTGATACAGAGTCAAGAAATATCATCAGAGAGATAGTCCTTTAAACATCATCAGCTGTCATCATCTCATCATCTGTCTTATAACTGTGACTCAAATCCCAAGCATTTTTAGTAATACATCATGCCTTTGAAAAGACATCATATACATGTGATAAATCACTATATTCATATTCATACTATATACTATATGTGCTTTGACCTACTCTGTGGTCATCACACTATAGTCTCCCCCCATGCCAGATTTTGTAGCCAGTGTGGAGCCAGTGTTTGAATATTTTAACAGTGAGCTGAATGAGATATTTCCTCTCTCTCACTGTCTATATCCTACATTTAATGTCTGTATTCACTTGCTTGTATTTGATGTCTCGCCCTCACCATGAGCACAGAGCACTTTATTACTGTTGCTCAGCACAAAGGGCAACATGCTTTAAAAAAGCCATTTTCACTTCATATACCCATGGGACTGGCTGAACCATTTGGTTCAACCAGTCAGACATCTGGCCAGACAGAGGTCATTATTTATCAAAAACAACAGCTAGGGCACATGCTTTACTCCAATACAGTACATAAAAACTCAATAAAAGGTCAGTATTCAATAGTTCAGTATTTAGGTGGCTAGTTGGCACCATGTCTGCTGCATTTCTCAGTTATTACTGTGTAAAAATATATTTTCACTGACTAGTCAGATTTTACCAGTCAATAAAATCTATATTTCCAGTTGATCAAAGCCAATTCAAACCTATTTGAATCAAAATTCATTGCTTTCAAAAAAACAATAAAGGAAAATTCTTAATCTCCAATCAAGATGCTTGTTTGGCTCGGTGTTAAATCCTCACATCTTTTAAAACTTTTATTAACATGTACGACAGCTTTAGCTCTCATCATTGTTCTCAGTATATCTTGTATATTGTGGGATTAAGCCTAACATAACAATCTGTCTTGTTAATCTGGACTATCAATGAGTCTCTCAATGGAGCAGCATAAGTCTAATGGCTCTAATTAATGGAGCAAGTGATGCTCAGTATTTAAGCTTAGGGGTAGTGGTGTAGCGGGACAGAGGGGGGATGCTGATTCACCAAGGCTTTCTTTGTGTGCTACACTGACATATGGGACACTTTACATCCCCAGCCCCCAACACTTTACTCACGAGGAACACCCCAGGAGATAGCGATCAATCAATCCCAGAATCCCAGAATCATTAGCATTGAGACCAGGCTATCCAGCTCCAGTAGTGTTGAGGTTATGGTCTTTTCCGGAAATGAAGGGGGTTGCAAACGGGAGTCTGATTACAGCCTCTGTTTGTTCTTTAGCATTGCAGACCAACAGCTATGGTCATTTAGGCATGATTGTGTTGTGGTAAGTTTTTTCACCTGGGTTCTATGACATCAGTTTTTGCAACTAACTGTACAGTGCATAGCAACTATCAGATTACCTTCATGCTGTTATGTCAAAGGCATCTGTTTAGTGAACATGAATCTGTATTAAGGTCGCTACAGAGCAGGTGTGGCTCCAAGGCCATTATTGTTTTGTTCCAGCAATTTGATTGAAATTGCCAGGATAAATACCGTGCTTGTAGGGGGTACACGTGCTCATTTGTGTTTTTATTCGATCCTTAATAAACTGAGGGGGGTTAATTACAAATGATACTTCAAGAATGGGAATCTTATACAAATAATTACCCACAATTACCCTTTCCATACAAAACACCACTTGAGTTTGCACTGATTGTTTTTGTAAATGTTCTTTGAGCTCACATTAAACCCAGTAACTCACATCCTACACACTGAATGTAAACACCTGCACTTTTGGTACACTTTGTCTTTCTTGGGCACTGAGCTCTTTACACTATGTGTACCTATGAACATGTGTAACTATCTGCATTTTAATGTCCTGTGTTCTTCAGCTACTATATTGCCTTCATTTCCCTTTGGTAATGTAAACTCAACTAAAACTTAGAGCTGAATCTACACACTGTACTTCAATAGCGAGAAATAAGGTCAATGACTGTATCATATCAGGAACATCCATTTACACGAAATCCACTTTAGCAGGTGATAAAGTACTGCTAGTAGACAGATTTACAGTACTGAGAGTATTGCAAATGTGAGCAGACATTTTATATTCTGCGATGCCAAAACATTCATAGCATTACTATGCAGTCAGTCCACATTTCCAGTAGTAACTACTGTGCTCCACCTTTCTTATGTTCTACAGGTTTATGTCAGGCTCTCGATCTTTAGTTAAAACTACACTACACTTCATTGGTGACTGTAATGCATTTGCTGTTTATATGTAGTAAGTATTTATCGCTGGAGTAAGGATGGACACTTGGAAACTGTCCAGTGTTGTCCAATATTTTTTTTAAACATAACTAATTATATAAATATATAAGCATTCTAGAAATCAAGCCGCTATAAACAGCCTGCCCAACTGCATTATCAACTTTTATATTATCAGCTAAATCAAACCAACACCAAAGGTTCTTGTCACTGAGCTTACAAACTCAGGCTGAATGTGAAAGCTATTTTGTACACTTTGCATTACATAAACAATAAATTATAGGATTCAGGTCCTTCCTGTGTTTCAGAATTGACATATCCTAAAAGAGCTAATCATTTCGTACTTGATCAAACATGCCACAAGCCCTCAAGCGTAGCGGATGGATAAATAATCCACTTCATATTGTGCAACACACACCATTTTATTATAATATTATAGACGCCATTCATTTCCACGTGGATCATTATTATAGTGGGAGTTCTACGCCACACTCCCACACTCACTCACACACACACACACACACACAAACACACAATGTGGTTTGATAAGTTCTCATATGAGACATACACTGTAGATGTAGGGAGTAAAGCATATCTGTGAAATTACAGTTCAGAAATGATTCAAGTTCCTGAGAGGTCACCATTCTTCTTGGAACTTGCCCATGAGTTCAATCACAGGTTCAAATCCGCATTAGCTTAATATTAAATATTTTACAGAGACATAAAAAAAATGCAATTAAATGAAAATGGCTTGAGCTTAATTGTCCCCCACGCAGTACTCACCCTTCCCAAGTAGAGCTCGTCTAGCCCCGTGTCTATCCACTTCTCCACATCCAGACGCCTCTGCAGCTCCTTTCTGTTATATTTCACTGTAACTCGGGCTTGTCTCTTCTGCACACTCAGTCCTGATTCCCGACCCGAACCTCTGCTCGGTGAATGCACTTTGCTGTTATGCCGTCTTCCCACCCGATTCGCAGCCATGTCTCGGTTTGCACTCTGATGGTTAAGTATGACTGTAGCTGTGTGCCGGAAGCGCGTGCACTGGAGAAGCACACGGGTACAGTGCTGCCGGTTTACCGGTTCAGCTCGTTACCTCAAGTGTATCGTGAAAGTCCTGGCTGTAGCCGGCAGAACCGGGCGGGGCTGCACTTTTGGCGGGGCTACATGTGTCGCTCCGCCCACAATTTGTCTCATTGGTTAATGGAAATATAATGACGTCGACGCCTAACCCTTAACTCTTATGGGCAGAGCGACACATGTAGCCCCGCCCCGTTCTGCAGGCTACAGCCAGGACCTTCTCTATTTTTTATATTCCTATTCGCTGTTCCACCTTATTGCACATATCATATAGTGCCATGTGGAGTACTATAAAAAGTCATAAAAATTTAAATACACATTTATACTCTTTGCACAAAGCCAGGGTGAATTCAGGTATATTGGGACATCAGGTGAATTGGGACAGTTAAACTTGGCATTGTGAAAGTCAAAGCTTATATTAATCAAACCTCACAGTGGAACTTTTTTTGATAGAACATTAAATAACATTAATTCATGTAACCTCATATAAGTGGGTGTGGTCAGCATAAAACCGGAAGATTGTCCAAACATATGTAGATACCTGACCATTGCACCCATATGTGGTTCTTCCCCAAACTTTTGCCACAAAGATGGATGCACAATTGTATAGGATGTCTTTGCATACTGTTGCGTTACGATTTTCCTTCACTGGAACCAAATCTGTTCCAGCATGATAATGCCCCTGTGTACAAAGTGAGGTCCATGAAGACATGGTTTGACAAGGTTGGTGTGGAAGAACTTGAGTAGTCTGCACTTGCCTCAATCCCACTGAACACCTTTAGGATGAATTGGATTACAGACTGCACACCAGGCTTCCTCAGCAAACATCAGTACCTGACCTCATTAATGCTCGTGTGGCTGAATGGGTTTAAATCCTCACAGCCATGCTGCAATAACTAGTGGAAAGCCTTCGAGTGGAGGCTGTTGTAGCAGCAAATGGGTGACCAGATGCATATGCCCATGATTTTGGAATGGGATGTTCAACAGGCACATGTGGGTATGATGGTCAAGCCTACTATTTAGTAGTTGTAGTAAGCCTTCTTCTCAGTACTGCATAGATTTTTTATTTTGCATACTAAGTCCATATATTGTCAATGTTTTGTGTTTTGTGTTTTTTTTTCTCCAAATCTGGTGTTATGCTGCTACTGCAACAAATAAATGATAAAATGTTTCTTACCTTTTAGTGGTGGCTGCTACTGCGATTTTTACTTCTATCGGTTCATAATTAATTAGAGAAATTATTGGTTATGAATTTGGAAAATATTGACAAATTTCTAAGCTCTGCTATTGTTATTATTCCTATAATAAATTAATTATAGAATATTACTCAGGCCAGACTTCAGTTTCAGCCAGTTTTACTTTAATTTTAGTCAATTTAATTTAGAATATGTTGATGAGGGTTTTTTCCCCAAAATCTTATTATTGAATTCTTTACTGAAGCAGTAAATAAACATGCTACAAATAAATTATGTTTTAAATCTATCAAAGAGGATGAAATTGCTCTCAGTCAGTCTTGCTATGCTTATTTAGAATTAGTCAACCCTAGGAAATGTATCATGTGTTGGGCTATACAGTATGTTTTATTAACGGCAAGAAAACTGAATTCACTTTATTTTAGCTGCTTCTTTTTTTTTGTAAGAATTAGGAAAACATGTCTTGTTTGAACAAATTTCACCCTTAAAAGGATCATATTATGTTGCATAAAATGGTTCATTCATCACAATCTAAAAAACACCTGCAAAAAAGAAGAAATATTCATTCGTATAATATAATCGTATAATGAACGTGCATAGTGAACGGACCTTAGAAATCCAAGAGATAAACAATTAAAATGTGCCATGTTGCCTTTAATAGGATCAGACAGACCCAGCTTGTGATAAATGAAACATTTTAATCAGTGCTGACCGTTATGCTCCCTGTTGAGGCTACGCTGGCTCCCCCTTGTGGGCAATCTTCAGAATGTGAGTGAGTGAGAATGGCTTGTCACTGAAGAGCTTTGACCAATCAGAGTCGACATTTTAGTGACCCAGCGATGCTGTGGTGGAATAATGTATATAAATAAAAAAAATAGTCCTTTTTAAAATTCATGTGGTGACGTTAAAAAAAAACTGTGTTCATCATCTTCATATATGCCAGTTTCCTTTATAAACTTTACAAAGAATGAAACTACAACTAGGACTCGCATTAAAACACATTCTATTTCTAAAACTGATTTTTCTTGCAATAAACCGAAAATATAAACCAAAAATCTCTGAATTTCATTAAAAAGAAATTCACCCATCCCTGGTTAGAAGTATATGAAAGAGGATTTTCCCCGGGTTCGATTCCGTCTCTGCCTTGTGTGCGTGGTGCTTGCACGTTCTCCTCCGGGTACTCTTTTTTCCTCCTCCAGTCCAAAGACATGTGTTATAGGCTGATTGACTTTTCCAAAGTGTGTGTGTGTGTGTGCGTGTGCGTGCGTGTGCGTGCGCGTGCGTGCGTGCGCGTGCGTGCGTGTGTGTGTGTGTGTGTGTGTGTGTCGGATAGTCTCCAGGCTCCCTGTGTAGAATAAGCGGTACAGGAAAGATGGTATTCATGGTATTTTCTTTACTAAATAATAATGAAATGATTTTCCAACCACCTGTTCAGTGAAATTCAATTCAATTGGCTTTATTGGCATAGTCATTGGAACAGTTACAGTATTACCAAAGCACAGAAATGACATTTTATGACATTTAAAAAAAACTAAACGACATTTCATTGAAATGGAACTCTTTCTCTTGAGTGTTTTTATGCTGCAATAAATATTTTAATTCTAACAAAAGATGTTTTGTATGCAAATGTATGTATATTTAATTAGAAGAAGTCACTTTGTGTGGAAGTGTGAGACTCCAGCCTCTTTTATTATTATTATTTTTTAAAAATACACTTAAAACTCCAAAGTGTAATAAAAAAATTATATATATATGAACCTGGTATTTTGCTAATAAAATGATTAGATTAACATGATTTGTTTACATATTTGTTTGTATCATCCTTTGCAAATTTGTAAAAACCAAAAAGAATCTGGAGTCAGTGTACTCAATAATGTAACAGTAGGACAACTGAACATAGTTGCATTATTTACATTACATTACATAACATTAATGCTTCCAGGCAAGAGCCCATTTCTTCTTGTGTATATGGTATTTACATAATAAAATAAACAACTGCACACTGGATTGTTATTTACATTCCAAAATGTCATTTAGAAAATAAAAAAGCACATAAAATACATACATTTCTATAACACACCCCAGTTTTCTATTAATACAACTTTCTAAATCCTTCCAAAATAATCTTGAGAAAATACCATTGTTTCCCCAACAAAATTCAAATGTATATGAAGTCTTTCCAGAACATACTTGGCAGTATTTTGTAACATACTCCTTTAATTGTGTTACTGATACAAAATTTCTTTTGTATTCTGGTATTTTCCCAAATAAAGAAGACCTGAATTTCACAGGATAAAAAAATAGGAGCAAGTCTTCATCATCAGGACAAACGATGACGTCATTATCAGGAAGTACACTGCTGGAAACTAAAGCGGAAGTCACCTGTGAGCTTCACACAACAGTTTTTAACTGCGAAGAAAGCAGTTCTCAGTTACAGTAGGACATGGCTCGGTTGTTTCTCTTGGCCTTTTTCTGCCTTTTAGGTGCGGGATTAGTTCTCGGGCAGGAAGAATGTGTGTTTACCGAGCTGAACCAAGGTTTGGACCCGAAGTCCTGGGACGCGGGCGCAAACTATTCCGCTCACCTGCCCAACATTTCCGACGAGCAGGAGTGCCGAGAGGTTTGCTGTGCTAGAGAAGACTGTCAGCTGGCCCTGATTGAGACTCCAGCCGATGGCTCACCCCAGTGCAGCCTGGTGAACTGTATGAAAGACGGCAAAGATGTTTGTGTTTTGGAAGCGAGGGGTCACTCCAAAGCATACCGTAAGATTCAGGTCTCTGACCGCGCCAACAGCTCAACAGGTAAAAACAACAACAACAACATGGCTTCCGTAAAGAATGTCGCACTCTTTCAGTGGTATTATTTTCCAACAGAAAAAACTGTACTACTCCCAGAGCCACATATTACCACATTAAATTTGCAATACGCCACTTTAAGTGGTGAAGGTGAATCTGCGTTTCTCAAACTGTAGGCTGAAGTTTTATATTCAAAACCATACAGGAGAAATGCGCGAGTTACTAGATATCACTGCGCCACCAAGCTCATAGAAGATAATAAAATTATTACTTTGAACACATTTTCACGATAACTGTTTGCTGGTAATAAGAAACAGCAACAAAAAAACGTGTGTCTGTATGTATGTATGTATGTGTGTGTGTGTGTGTGTGTGTGTGTGTGTGTATGTATGTGTGTGTGTGTATCTTCAGATAAAAGTGAGGACATGCTACATTTTTATAACAAATGTAGGAAATGTTTAACATCTTGAAAAATACATTTTAACTGAGTCCTTCTTTTAAAGCAGATGTATGCTATGGCTTTCTTTCTTTCTTTTTTTTTTTTTTTTGTTTTTTTTAACAAGGTTTTGGGTAGGAATTTTCACAAAAATTGGTAAACATAAATCATTTTCTTAATACAATACAGGACAGTCCTGTCAAAATTTCATGTGAAGGAGTCACCATTACATTTTTAATACATAGACCTGGCAGCTGTGGCACTATAATTATAAATACAATTGTCCAAAAATTTTGGTGTAGACTGTACCAAAGTTAAAACACGGACTCATGGATCACACATACACACACACACACACACACACACACACACACACACACACACACACACACACACACGTACACACAAAAATGTAGTACAGCAGCTTTTTTTCTTTCTTTTTTTCTGGCCTTTGTCTCACTGTACTTTGTCTCACTGTGTTTCATCATTTCCACTTGAACTGCATGATAAACTGGTATTCTTATATAAGCTTCTGATTGCAGGAAATTATACTTAATGACAACTAAAAAAACATGGTAGAACAGTTTGAATACTATTGGCTACTTGTTTAAGAGCATGCACTATAGACCATACACTATAATCCACACTATAGTGGATTAATCATTAGTAGCTGAAGGAAAACAATGTATACAGCCCTCCTCTCTGTATATTTCAGATTATTGCCGTTATGAAAAAGAAGTAGGCCGTTGCCGGGCATATTTACCCCGATTCTACTACAATGTCACTGCCCAAACCTGTGAAATTTTTGTGTATGGGGGATGTGGAGGAAACGCCAACAACTTCAAAACAAAGGAGGAATGTCAGAGTGCTTGTAATGGTGTAACAGGTAAGTGTGTGTGGTTGAGTGTGTGTTTGAGCTCTGTCTGAACAGCACAATAGTTATGATTGCTGTAAACATCTATATCAGTTCAGTACTAGACATGATTATGGATGTGATAACACACTGCTCAAACTGACGGACAAAACAGAATAACCTGTGCAAAAATGTCACTTTTCAGTCCCTCTAGGATTTTGAGATTTTAGGATCACAGAAATAAACACGAAATCAAGGAAACTCCGAAACATTCGCAGGAGCTTGCCATTTTACAAAATTGCAAAAAGACATGTCATGTGACGTCATCACTACGTGCCATGTGAAGTCATTGCAACGTGTATTCAGCCAAAGCACTCTTCGATTCACATGTGGCAAACATGAGTACAGCTAAAAGGTCTCATTTACCAACAAACATCACTGCGAAAGTCAGTTCAAAACAATTTCGTCCAATTACGTTTTTGCCAATTCAAGTAGTTTTATACAAAAAAAACCTCAGCAAAGTGCGTAAAAAGCTGCAGCAAAGTCGAGCATTTTTGGCCACAACAATCACAAAAAAAAAAAAACAGCTAAATACTGTATGGGCTAACTTTTGAAACCTGACATTATCGTGGGAGTTTTGCTGAGAAGATGTTTCTTCTACACTTTGATAAAGCTGTCTGATATGTTTGAAATCCTTACTGTGACAGACACATTACACATCTTTCAATGGCAAACATTGCCATTGTTTTTACTTCAATATGACTTTACTTGTTATTCTATAATGCATGTCTACTAATAAATAAATCCATCATAATATTCAAGAATGTCATTGTGGACTCTATAAAATATTGTCACCATTTTTATGTCTACACACACATTTTATTTTGTAGAGAATTTTGCTTTTTGTTTTTCCTTTTCGGTTTAGTTGGAACCTGACAAGAGGTACATAAGTGAGAGAGAGAGGGTTACAGAGATTAACGCTTACTGGATAACAGGCTTTTAATACATCATTGCGAGTCTCACCCGGATGCCGTGTGTCTCTGGGAGAGAACGTGTGGGAGGGTGGGTTTTCACTTGTCTTGACCAGATGAACAGCTTCTCCATATGATAATTAGGAGATCTTTTAAAGGAGGGGAACCTTGTAACCACCTGCCAATCTCTGAAATGGTAACGAATGTGACTAACATCTGAAACATAAAACGTATCGTTGCCAGTCAGACCCACGAAGTGCTCAAAGCCTTAGTAGTGGACAGTAGCCAAATCCATAACAGTTTTACACAACTAGTATGTCTTTTTTTAATTTTTATCATTGTAGTTGGTAAATATTGCAAATAAAATCTAAGTAAGTTATGCTCGATTATCGCGTTTATTGTTTATTTATAGGTCTAGCTAGCTGTCACTACATTCTTCAGTTAATTTAGACAGCACTGATTCTGTCTTTTAATGCTTCTTACTTATGAGGAAAGACTGACAATTAAACAGGAGGCCAAACCAACAGATATAACAGACCACCGATCTATAGGCATTTACTTTAATAACAGACACCTGTTCTTCTCCTATTTTTTTTGGAAATGATTGAATGTCATTTTTATTATTGTGAAGTTCCTGATTATGCAATTTAAAGTTAAAGTAGACCATATGAAAGATGTTCATTCATTGATGAGATATAAGAGAAAGTTCTAGAGAGACCATAATTTAGAGCCTTATCATTTGCATTTAACCCTTTTTAAAAAAAATTTTAAGTGCCTATCTAACTTGGTAGAGTTTGCTTAGGTAAAATGATATGGTTTGTTTCAGGAAGCTACTTTGCATATTAGCTCAGTTCCATTTTAGTTTGTGGGAAGCAAAATGTCCATCAAGGTTAATTATGGACTAGGATAATGAACAGTTTGATCTCTGCTTCCTGCGTTGCACAATACTGTGTTGTTTGTGTCTTAGCAAAGCTAGCGCTGAGTCGTTAGTCACTGTGCAGGAAGTGATAGCACAGGTGGTTTCAGATTACACGTAGTTGTTGAGTAACCGGTTGAGTGACCTATGTGGAGTTCGGTTGAATGCTGTTCTCAAGAAACCTGTCTGACAACCTGTATGCATTTAGAATGCTTTATGTGCTCTCTTAACCCTTTCCCTTAACTTTGAGGTTGCATAGACTAGTTGACTGATATCTCCACTAGTTGCCATAGTGAGGAGCTCTCAACAAGATGGGGGGAAGGGCGGGGACAGTAGTGAGGCAGACCATAAAGAATTCGATCAAGTCTCAAAATTTTAGACGAGATAGATACATTGTATGGCATATTGTGTAGGGGAACGCTGGGAAATTTGTTTATTTTTTCTATAGGTAGTGGTGTAACAAACTCTAGTCATGATTCGATTCACAATACCACATTCACTGTTGGATTAGATTTTCCGACAATTTTCACAAATTTGAATCAAGACAAATTATGACTGAAAAGACTAATTTTCTTTTATCTCCGTAGAAAAAACATTGCAAAACAGCGTGCATATTTTTCAGTATAAAACTAAATAAATGACAGATTGCTATGTTTTAATATTGTAGCCAAAATGTACTACAGGTTCACCATACCGTTAAAAAAAAATAAATGTATGAATTCTTCCAAAACGTCTGATTCAATGAACAAAGTGTCTTACCTGAGCATAATGAGCTCTGTTGTAGAAATAGAGCTCCAAAGTTGGCTAAAATGTCAGATTTCTGCAGCCTCTTACTCGTGCACTGATCATAGAGGCGTGGGGTTTGAAGCCTCTGAAGAGTTCATTTTAAACGTATAGTGTGTGTGTGTGTGTATATATATATATATATATATATATATATATATATATATATATATATATATATATATATATATATATATATATATATATATATATATATATATATATATATATATAATAAATTAATTTAAAAAAAATTTTGGTGCTATTTATTCATTTTGAAATTTATTATGTGCTGCAGTGGACCTCTTCAGTGTTCCATAGTATTCTCCTGCCACTCATGGTACATGTGTGTTGTGGAAACTAATGAGGTTACTTTACTTCCTGAACAAGTGCAGATCAGAGTACGAGGTGTGGTCACATTCACGGGAATCGCGACAGTTCCAGTGATACTATTCAGTCCCACTCTTAAGTCCCATGTCATTATCAGCCTGGGAAAACCTCCCTGACACTTTTGTAGACAACCAGTATAACAACCTCCATCCCAGGAAGGCCAGTCTCTGAGTAGGCTTTGTTGTCAGACTTCTGTTCTGTGTGCTCTCCATTCCAGTATTAACGACTTCTGCATTTTATGAATTTAAGAATGATCCACAGATTTACTCTTTTGCACTGACAATTTATTTAATCATTAACAGTGTAGGCTAATAAAACAGTGAAGCTGGAAATGTAAATTGTAGTCTGTATATGGCTGTTAAATGAAGTGTGGTTTGACCTGATCTTTTCTGCTGTCTATCATTTAACTGCAAAATGTAACTGA
The DNA here is from genome assembly GCF_001660625.3 of Ictalurus punctatus. Lineage (NCBI taxonomy): Eukaryota > Metazoa > Chordata > Actinopteri > Siluriformes > Ictaluridae > Ictalurus > Ictalurus punctatus. The sequence continues at coordinate 10,062,125 of NC_030432.2, read as the reverse complement.
TCAAAATGTGATATGTGAGCGATGGATGAATTAAAATGAAGCTAGTTTTATCATTTCATGTATGTACAGGGGTTTGTTTAGTCATTCTGTTTGATTATCATATTATTTTATGACTTTCAACAAGCTACTGCTCATGCACTTGACATATATATATATATATATATATATATATATATATATATATATATATATATATATATATATATATATATATATATATATATATATATATATATATATATATAAAAAAAATATAATTTGTGTGTGTGCAATACTTTACATTTAGCATTGTAGTCATGAAGTTCAGAGCTGTTGAAAAGAGAATGTTATCTTCCTAGGAACATCACATTAAGTTTATGTTTCTGCAAATGTTTGTTCTGTCTACAGGTGATGTGCTTACTGATACTTCAGGATCTCCAAAAATCAGAAAGGTCTTGTCTCAAGACATCACAGGTAATATCCTTCTTACTATAGCCTACCAAATTGCTTTATACTACTCAGTTTAACAGTAGTTAAATATTTGTTTTTAGTTAAAGTAAAAAAAGGATCAGTTTGACTTTTGATACAGGCTAATAAGTGCTGATTGTAGTATGAATGAAATGTTGCTCCGGCTTCTGAAATCTCACGTTTATCTTTCTTCCGAGTGTTCGATGCTAGTCTGTTCACCTTAGGAAAGTCACACAACATTCTGCAGCGTTACATTTCCCCTGTGAATTCAGATATTGTTCCTCTCAGTGTGTTAATCATTCATGTAATTCTGTTCTGCCCTAGCTCTGGTCTGTTGTAATCGCTCTTGTGTTTATTGGTGTGAAAATAAACACGCATGTCTCATAATAAATATAATATATTTGTCTGTTCACATAGTTTAAAAAAAAAGTGTGGCAAAGCTATGATGTACTATTAGAATTCTGTCATATTAGAATAAATACACATGTGGTGAATTATATCTTGATGTCATGTCTGCATCCTCAGCTAAATCTTCTGAAGCTCCCCTACCTGAAATGACATCAACAGAGTATGCAGGTGTGTCTGTCTCTCTCTCTCTCTCTCTCTCTCTCTCTCTCTCTCTCTTTTTCTCACTCTGTGTGTGTGTGTGTATGTGTGTTTTCAGTGTGTTATTTCTTTCTAGCTTTATGTTCTGCTTGTAGTTTTTCTTTGAGACCGTACAAACATTGGCACTGACCCCTAGCAGACTATTTAATGAAAGGTTTACTTTGGCTACAGGGCATTAAAGTCTCATATCAAACTCAGTGATCACTAACTTTTAAAATTCAGTTCTTTGTAACTGGGGGCTGTTGGCCCCTAGACTGGATTTGGTGGTGTGGCAGGTGGTAACACCGTGTCATTGTCTTATTTTCAGAGAAGTGCCAGGCTGAACCACAGGTGGGGCTATGCAGGGCCTCCATCCCACGCTACTACTACACAAGTGGCACGTGCCAACGTTTCAGATATGGTGGATGCGGTGGCAATGAGAACAACTATAATTCTGAGGAGGAGTGCATGAAAACCTGTACAGGTATGTATGTATATGGCGTTTACTGTATGATGATCATCCTCACTGTGGAATTAGCGGTTTCTTATTGTTTAAGCCAGTTTCTTATTGTTTAAATCTTATCTGTACAAGCCAGAGTCTTGGTACTTGTCAAAACAGAAAGAGGTAATTTAACTGACATGGCAGCCATGGACATTTTCTGTGGTTGCCTTATCAGTTATTTATTAATTATTATTTTTTGAAAAGGTCACTGTGTTGCAGTGTTCAAAAGTTTGTTCGAAACCGGTACACAGTAGTGTGGCGAGCCATTCACATTGCACCCTTTAAGATTCTGAAGCTGGTGTCCAGAAAACTACAAAAGATCTTGGCAGACTGTGGGTGGAGTGGGGCTGAGCATACATGTGAATTGAGTTTGTAATTTTGTAACCTCTCTTTGTAGTGAAAATTGTAGATTCCAAGAAAACCACAGATTCTGACAATGCGGAATACAAAGGTAACGTAGCATTTTCATCAAATGAGTCATTTCAGTTGTGTGAATGAAAAATCAATTGCTTCCATAACATCAGTAAACACTGTGTGCGCTATACAGCGGCCTGTGTTGTGCCGGCTGACTCTGGGCCATGCCGTGCCGCTTTCCAGATGTTCTACTTTGAGTCGAGTACTCAGTCCTGCCAAGAGTTCATCTACGGAGGCTGCAAAGGCAACAAGAACCGTTACAGTACCCTGGAGGAATGCATGTCCAATTGTGCTGGGAAAGACGGTAGGAGGAGATTTTATGTCGAGTTGTTTAAATTCTGTAGATGGTTTAATGGATGTTAAATGAAAGGATGTAGTTATTACATTAAGTATATAATATTACCTTTAATTTTATTAAAGGTTGTCTAATGTTCAGGTTGGTAATTCTTTGTACCTGTATTAATAAATAGGCAGTGACTGCTGGTCATAATACTAAACTAAATATAAAAGTATACACATATACACAGGAACACACTCACTGAAGGACAAATGGGTAACACTTTTAGAGGTAGTCCATAGTCACGCCATGTCTCCGTTTTCAGCTGTTAGACAGCTCTTTTGTTCAAACCACATTATGCTTCTGTTGTTTGCCCCTTCATGTAATTTGTACTTTGACAAGTTGGACATTATTTGTTTAGTCTACTTAAATGTAGTTTGTCTTGAGGTGTTTTAAAATGACTGACTGATCAAGTAATCTACCTTGCTCATGTTTATTATACCCGCTAATGTTCCTTGCCACATTCTCCTTCTGGCTGCCTTTTAATGAGACATTACAGATCTTACTTGCCTGTCTACATTGCGAGTGAGGAGCAACGCAGTTATAATAAGCTACAGGATTTACACTGCAAGCGTGCAAATACAGCATATAATGACAATAATTTCATTTCTGATAATTTTTTTAAAACCTGCATGTACAAAACTGATGTATGGAATCACATAACAAATCCACGGTTTGAAAGGAATTCTTATGTGAAAGCAAACAAACCTAAACAGTGGTTGTTTGCTTGTTGTGTTTTTTTTTTTTGGTCATATGGTCATAAGTATGCAATGTTGTTTTAGGGGGATTTGAGGAGCATGGAGAGCACAGGTCTCGCTGGACTCCAGGTAAGACAGTATGACCTCAACATGTAACAGGTCATTTCTAAGTTTTTTTTTATTATTTTTTTTATATATATATATTTATATATACATGTATAATATAAATTGCATAATTTTCCTAATAATCACTTTTAATTGTGTTGGTTTTCCTCATTCCTTTCTTAATTTTTTCTCCTCAGCCTTTTTCCTGGTCTCCACTCTGGCCATCATGTCCGTTGTACTGCTTGTCGGGTTGCTCCTGATCTCAGTGCGCCGTGTGAAGCATCAGCACCTCCTGCTACTGGATGACAAGCAAGAACTACTACCTGAGGAGCACAATCCTGAGTAGGAGGCCCACAATGACTCCTACTAAATCCCTTTTCTTCTCTCTTTCCAGTCTCTGCTGCTGAGCATAAGTGTATATATCTACACTCCAATTCTGTCGCACAGCCTGTCACACACATCTTGGGTTTGGGAAAGCTTTGAGAAGGTAGGGCATAAGTACAGTGCAGAATATTTGACCCAATGGTTATAAGTATGTGGCAGAAATGTCTTGTAAAGTGAAATGACACTGACATATCAGCTTTCTTATGATTGTGTGATGATCTTAATAGTTCTTTAAAACATTGAATCTTTAAGTGAGAAACTTAGTCTTCAGTTATTTTTAGTGATGGGGAAAATGTGTTTTAACAGCCTTTTCTCTTTTGTTTTACACTATCAAAAATAAAGCAATCAGCAAATGAACAAATACATTTAATTTCATTTCCGCATTACAAAACCATTTCTTAGCCTCGGCGTACATAGGAAAATAGACAGATTTTTGAAAGGTTTATTAATACATTCCCTCATACCTATCTTGATGTGTGTGAACTAAAATATGAAGGGATCTTCTGTTTTTCCTTTTTAATTTATTCTACCTGTTGATAAAGCAATATTTTTAGGTGATTACACATGTGATGTATTCTTTTCCATCAAATCATTTTAGAATCAGCGACTTTCCTTTTTCTTTTAATTACAGTGAAATGTTTTTAGATACAATTAACAGCCAATATTGTAGAATGTGAGGGATATTGTGGGGATACATGTTTGATTTTATAGGAACACTCTTAGTCCATGGTACACTCCATTATTTCAGATTTTCTACTCAAGATAAAACGACTACTACATTTAATGTATACGCATAAAAATCAGCAACAGGTGATGGATCCATCTGGTGGTGGATAACACAGAAATATATATTAAAAGATGATGAAAGATTTAAAGTTTAAAATACATTACGAGGTTATTTATATGACCGATAGGAAGCATAATTGGGCATTCTTAGTATATACGTTATATTTCGCATACAAAATGAGATGGATTACTGCAATGGTTGAACTACTGAATGTGACAAGCATACTGAATAATAAAGTACACTTTGTTTATATAAACAATATTAAGATTGGTACTGGACCGAGAGTTATCATGTTATATATTGGTAATTTCTCATTTCTATGAATATAAATTTGGTTTGTCTTATTTTCTAACCTGAATAAAACACTACTGATTATGTAACAAGATCTTCAACACTGAAGTAATATTTCATCATCTCTTCAGAACTGGAAATGGAAACATAATTTTGAAGATATTGATCAATAATAATAAAGGAAACACTTGTCTTAATACCATGATGCTTTATGTGTGTTATTTATAGTATGTTGTTTAAAGAAGGAAGCCTGTTAATTCTCTTATCATTCCAGTTAGTCCTCATGGAAAGATGGAGGCTATTAAAGGCAGAGTATTTTAATCGGGTGTGGTCTTTACTGTAAAGTGCATGTTTAAAGCTTTAGACACATGATGAACGAGAAAGTGTATCGGCCCAATTATTCGGTGCACCTTGGCATAGTCTCTGGAGCTGTACTGGAAGGATGAATGGCATTCTTGCAAAAGATATTTCCTCAGTTGGTGGTGTTTATTGATGGTGGTGGAGAGTGCTGTATAACACATCAGTCCAAAATCTCCCATGTATATTTAATTGGGTTGGGATCTGGTGACTGGGTAGGCCATTACATGAGAGTTGCTTCATTTTAATACTGATAAAGCTATTCAGGGAACTCTCATGCCCAACCTCCACTGTTTTTGCCATTAATTTGTCACCTGTTTTAGATTTAGTGTCAAAATATTAATGTTATATGTATGCTGTTTGTATACTGGAATTTTGGCTTTAACATAATTGACCAATTATGTTAAAAGGATGTAAAAATATTAGAGATGCACTGATACAAAATTTCTCAGCCGATACGATAACCGATTATTCAGAGTGATATCTGCCGATACCGATAGTTCTGCCTTTTATGCCTTCTTTTAAATGAGTAATAATTAATTCCACAATTCTGAAAGAAATGCAAATAAAAACTTTATTCTTTATTATAACTTTATTCAACAAGTTGTTTCATAGTAACTGGTCTCATAAACAGAAAACGCATTACTCTAACATTAACACATGAACTAAATTCTGAAGATTAAAGGAAGATTTCTTAACTTATTGAATGTTATGAATTCATATTAACATTGACTGAATTCTAAAAAACCTCCTCACATTCACTCGCCACAAACGAAAGCATTTCTACTTCATCACTGAATATCAAACTGGTAATATATAGGCCTAATATTAACTATGATATTAACTCATTAACATTAATTGGATATGAAATATACTACTCTACAAATATATTTTTCTGTGCAATGTGTTTTTTTTTGTCAACTCGCCTGCATTGAAATTTTTCAGCGGTGTACTGGTGCTTTAATTGAACGTGAGCAGCGTGGCAAATTTTTTTTTGACTCGACGCTGAAACTCCTGCTTCACTCCTGCTTGCTTCCGGTGTAAATTTTTAGCTGTGCAGAGATGATAAGAGTTTACAAAATGCAGTTTTGAATTCATTCCACACAAGAGACATCATCTTTACGCACAGCACAAAATCGATGTGTTTTCCCGCCCTATTTTGATTCACAGGATTTAATCAACCCTGAACATTGGATGTTTTTAAACTATCGGCCAATGGCTGATAGCGTGAAAAATTGCCTTTGTCGGCCGATACATCGGTGCATCTTTAATAAATATACACAGTTAGCATTTGCCTTGGTTTGTGGGTGGAAAATGTGTCTGTCCTGCAAAAATACATCCAAAACAGAAAAATTGTTTTGTCATGACCCTCAGTCAGTAGACCTGATTTGAAGACAGCAGTGTCTGTTAAAACTCTTAAGAGGTTGGATGGAAAAGAGGTTGGAGGCAGCTTTGTAACCAATAAATGTCTTGTTGCTATGAATCAAATATATGGGTCTTCTTCATAATGTCCTATGGGTATGCAAACTTTTGCTGTATACAGTCCTCTCTGAAAGTATTGGAACAGCAGTGCCAATTCTCTTCTTTTTTTGCTATGCACTGAAGACATTTGGGGTTGAGTTCAAAAAATGAGTAATAGACAATGGATCAGAATTTCAGCTTTCCATTTTTCAAGTCATCAGAATTATTGGAACATGTGACTGACAGTTGTTTCTTGCTACCCAGGTGTGCCCTGCTAGATTAATAGATTAAATAATAATAGCTCTGAATGTGTACTCTTGGTTTGAGCCCTGGGTTTTGAGTGTGAAGACCGCATTTGTTGTTAAAAGGATAAACCAACATGAAGACCAGAGAGCAGTCTATGGGAGGAAAAAAAAATCCATTTTGAAACAGAGAAAAGATGGAAAATTGATCAGAGCCATTGTATAAGCGTTGGACATGGCCAATTTGGAATGTCCTGAAAAAGAACGTAACCACTGGTGTACTAGCAACCAGACATGGAACAGGTTGGTCAAGGAAAACAACAGCAGTTTATGTTAGAAACATTGTGAGAAGTGTGAAGAAAACCCCCAAAACAACAGTCACAAACATCACCACCAACTTCCACGGGGCAGGGGTGAAGGTATCAAAATCCACCGTTTGAAGAAGACCTCGAGAGCAGAAATATAGAGGACATACCACAAGATGCTAACCACTCATCAGCAAGAATCAAAGGCCAGATTGGAATTTTCAAAGAAATACAGAGAAGAGCCACAAAAGTTCTGCAACCAAAATTAACCTCTACCAGAAACATTCAGTCTACAGAAACATCCTGTCTCCCAATTTACATAGAAATGCATCCAGTCTAATTGGGAGGAACTTGATCATGCAGCAAGACAATGATCCAACACACACTGCCAACTCAACAAAGGACTTCGTCAGGGACGAAAAGTGGAAGGTTTTAGTCTGGCCAAGTCAATCACCAAACCTTAACACAACTGAGCACGCATTTCACCTCCTGATGAGGAGACTGAAGGGAGAACCCCACCTTTTGTGGTCTGCCACCAAAGGTCCCATGTTCTAAGTTGTTTAACACATCTAGATGTAAATACCAGGAAATGAAAGCTAAAATTCTGATCCTTTATCCAGCTTTTGATCTCAAGTCCAAATGTCTTACATAAGTATAAATACTTATACTTTCAGAGGCGACTGAATTAATTGAAGTATTCTGAAGACAACACTTTCCTTGCTAAAACGCACCCAGTTCAATGCAGCATGTGTAATTATTCACCCCGGATTGGACACTAGTCAATTGCTCCGTGCCATGCACACATACTTTTGTTCACCCCTATAGGCAATCTAGCATAGCCATTTTGCATTAAATGCGTGTTATTGTGGGAGTGGGAGGAAACCGGGTAACCTGGAGGAACCACACATGGGCATAGGGAGAACATGCACAGAAACTCTACACAGACAAGAATCCAAGCTCAGGATTGAACCAACCAACTTGGAGCTGTGAGGCTGTTACCCAATGCACCACCTTGCCTCCCATGTGTTCTTACATAATTATTGCTTTTGTGTATTGCATTTTTTGCTCTAAAGCAAATTGTCCAGAGCTGGTATTGAGAACTTAATAAACAAACACCTGAAGCACTTGATGGAAAACTGATTGATATTGGTCCCTAGCGCTTGGCCTACAGCCCACTTAATGTGTTAACCTATGCACCACAAGGGGGCACTGCTGGTTAGGCACTCATGTCAGTAGATACTAAAACTGCAGTAATGATTCTGCCTATTGCCTGCATTGTCTTCTACTGTTTTAAAAGATGTTGTGAATTGACATCAGCGGTTTCCTTGAGATGACGACTCCCTTCCTGTCAAGAAACTTAACACAGCTGGTCTCTTCTTTTAAACAGATACAGTCATGAATGCAAACAGGATCCAATAATATTGTGTATAAATCATGTGTTTAATCAAATCCATGGATAGATTTCTTTATCACTTACCCAGTAAACCAGTTACCCAGCTCCTGATTTGTATTTATTGAAACCAAAACTGTAAGAGAGAGAGAGAGAGAGATGTGTTTGGGTTTTCGGAGGTTGACACCGTGAACTGCACAGTGTGCTGGGTTTGTGCCATTGTCTCGGCAAGCTGAGGCAGTTGAAATTAGGTCATAAAGACGGAGCCATTAGCTCATTTCCTAGTCATGTCCAACCAACCGGCTCTTCCAAGTGTAATACATTTCACTTTTTAGACTCTTACCAAAATGGCGCTTTCACTGAAACTCTACATTACGTTCTGGTTACAGATATATAAGTGTTGAGTTAGTGTAATTTAGCGGAATTGATGATTATGTGGAGGAAGTCTGAAATGTCTTTAGTGTAATATCCTCCTGGAACTGTACCTAATGATTTTGATGAAAAATATAACAGAAGTTTATCCAAGAGCTCAACGTGTTGTGTTTCAAGCCGAGTGTTAGAAAAATGGTGTTTACAGAGACGTCACACTTTTTCGTAGTGCTGACTGCTAGTAGACTGCGTGTGTATATGTATGTCCGTAGGATATGTTCACCCTGACCACGGTAACCCTAGCATGTTGTCATAGCCCATGGTCATCTGGTTTTCATCCTACATTAGTGTAATTGTGGTATCTTAGCATTAGCTCCCATACCAGCTGCCTCTTTAACTGCAAAGATGCTTGGCATTCCATGTACATGAGTATGCCATGCCCTCCTGCCCTTACACACACACACACACACACACACACACGGGAATCTGAACCTTCATGCATATATGGAATAGTTCATGTAAACATTCGTAGCTTAATACTGTATGTATGGCAAAATGTGTGCATGTAATACTAGAAATTATTCCGAGGTGGGAAGCGACAATGTGCATTAATTTTTTGTTATTGTACAGTTTTGAAGTATTTGTATTATACCTTTTACTCACTACTTTTCAAAACAGATTCTATAGCACATTTCAGAAACCATATGCTGGCATTTTATGCAAGATTCAAAATTTCTACATCTTACCAGAAATTGTTTGTACATATATGTCAGCCCCTCCAGGATTTTGTGATTTTGAACAAACAAACAGACTTCTTCACAAGCTCTACCTCAAATCTCAAGAAACACTAATGTGACTTAATATTTATCACTACATACAGTATATTTATTTGTTGTGAGCTTACATTTTGTATTTATCTAGCTAATTTGTAATGTATGAGCTAGCAATTAGCATTATTAGCATATTAAAATTAGTATATTATTGTTTTATCAGTTATCACGCTAACTAACCATTGAGACATTAGGGTTTTAGCTAACATATTTCGCTAGATAACTAATTGTTAGCTAGCTTTAGTTGATCTTTGCCCCAATTTTTTTTTGTCAAAGGTGACTAATTTGGTATCAGTAACCCACATTAACATGTTATAATGTGACTAATTTGGTATCAGTAACCCACATTAACATGTTATAACGTGACTAATTTTATATCAGTAACCCACATAAACGTGTTATAACATGTTATAAGGTGTTTCTTACTTTAAGTTTAAAAGTTTGTACTTTACATACAGGTATTTATTTAGATGAGTACTGGCACTTTTGCTTGAGTAAGGATTTTGGCCCAGTAAGAGCATGTACATGTGTTTGTCCACAGTAGACACCACATTTCCGTTCACAGATAATAGCTGCATTGTTGTGTTGTGAGTGTTTATGTTCCCCTGAGGCGCTGTTTCCCCTGAACGTACGTCTGTCAGCCATCTTACTCTGCAGCCTTCTGGCCTTCTCAGCCCCGTCAGCACATCTTTACCATGTGGAGAACAGACAGATCGCTGAGCCCAGCTGATCCAGAGCAGAAGCCAGAAGATTAAAAGACAGAAAAAGAGAATGACACAGAGGTTGAGGAGGGGGCATAGAAAAAAAAGTAGAAGATAGGTTGTGACGAATGGGAGAGGTAGAAACAGGAGGAAAGCTGGAAGACCGCACAGGGGTTGAGTTGCAGAATCAGACATGCTCTGCCCATGACAAGGATGATGTCATTCATGGCTTTGTCTCTCAGAGCTTGGATGAAGTTGAGGGGCTGAGATGGTGGGCGGCAGGGATCTTGGCGGAAGGGGGACTGTAATTTGAGTGACCCCGTCTAAAATTGAAAGCAGTTGTGAATCCTCTGGAGGGCAAAGCATTTGCAATCCAGACTCTGCTAGCAGTTCCCACGACACCGACCGACCTCCCTCTTCCCACTTTCCTGACTCCTTGTCCTTTTTATTCTGTTCCACCATCAAGAGTCTACAGTACGTGCCTATAAATGGGAAGTCTGGTGGCATTTGAGAGGGACAGTCTGCACTGAAAAAGGCAAGAAAGTAAGACGGCGGCCACAAGGTCACAGTGTACATGCTTATTAAAAGCAATTTCAAGCGCTAGAAAATACCATGAAGTGGAAAAATAGTTCAGATAACAAGAGAATGTTATGCGGCTAGACTAAGTTCTCCATTTTCCTTTTGTACGTTTTCCGTCTCATTCTCTCCATAAGTATTATATAAACTAACTGCTTTTTTTTATTATCTCAAAGACAAATACTTTTTCATGAGTCAAGATTAACATTTTAGAATTGAAAGAAGTGTGACTACAGATTAAATCTAATTAAAAATATTTAAATATAAAGGATCATGACTTGCTCTGGGATGAGTTGGCACCCCGCCCAGGGTGTCCCCCGACTTGTGCCCCAAATTCCCTGGGATAGGCTTCATATATCAAATAATCAGGCTTGTGACAAATTTAATTAGACACACTTCTTCCAACTATTATTGCTGATAGGTAAAAATCTGGTCCTGGAACTTGATTGGAGTATTTTGGGTTAGAAAATGGATGAATACACACGTACAGCATAATTTGTAAAATCTTTGTTTCACATAAAATGAGAAGGATCAACTGATTAAAATAAAATTAAATGACCTATAAAATTAACTATATGCTAAATCTTTCAGACCACTGTCATATGTTCTTTGGCACATCTAAAGTTGTGAGCCCAGGATGTCAGTCAGGTGAATTGTGTTGTGGGTGGTAACCCTTAGGTAAGCCAAGCATGTGTGTGGCAAACTTTATGATCAATCAGTTGTATTTATGACACAGAAAGGATTCTGGGATATTGCCGTTTTTAAAATTAACAAATCTTTGTTGATGGGCGTGGCCACAGTTTGATGTCAGATATGAGGTCATGGAGTTTTTTCAGGTCATCCCCTCTTTTCTTTCCTCTTTCTTATTCTCCTACCCTCATTCCATTCCCTCTCTCTCTCCTTTGCCTCCCTATTCACTCGTAAAAAAAAATAAAATAAAATAATGCCCCATTGTGTTTTTGCAAGATAGAATCAGAAGGAAAGAATGTTTGGTGCTGATTCAAAAATGTAAATAGCATTTGGAATCGGTCAGGAAAAAAGAAGTCGTACGTCAACTGAGTAAAAAAGAATAGAGCCGTGTTCTCTCATTTTTCATCCCTAAGTGGGCTGTGAATTGATTTGTTACATAACAGCAAGCTGAGATCAGATAAGCACCATTATCAACTGTTCTACATTCAGCATATCGTTACATGAGATTTGTGCAGCTTTGGGGTGAAAGGTGCTCTGTAATTTACCAGCACTGATTATAAGTTTTGGCAAGCATTCCCTACGCATACCTGTGACTAGGTGGCCATGCGTTTGTTTGTTTTTACATACATTTTTTTTTATTGCTGTCTTAACTTTAGAGCGAAGTACTATGGTGTAAAATAGTAACACACAGTGCCAAAAACAAAACACTCATCAGGACAGTTTTTATTTAATTTGGAAGCCTTGTGTAACCTAGCAAACATACCACATGGCCACGAATAGTCCCAGATGGAATGCTTTTGTTTGGGGTTTAATTGTTTCAACACTTATTACCATGTTTGGTGATTGTGGTTCAACTGGGCCGAGTCAGTAAGACTTGCTTTTGGTCACAATCAAATACGTAATTTTCCTTTAAAAAACATCTTTTTAGATATCACAGTGATCCATAACATATATGTTTAATTTATTTACACGGAGTTAACATGGTTGGCCTGAATGTACTTAAAAGCAGGCAACCTTAACATTGGCTACAAATTTATAATGTCCACCACAGAAAAGATTACCTTAACAAAGACTCTTCTGTGGGATTTTAGAGATTAGACATATTACCTAGGAAGAAAGATGGTGAGACTTGGTACTTTCTCACTTAGTCTTTGTGTCTTCCAGGAAGTGGGGTGATAAAGACTCAGAGAATGTTGGATTTTTTACACAGTCTTGGACCCCTGTTGTGTTTGATTGGTGGGTACAGAATTAACCATATGCTATAATTATGAATGTGTGTATGTGTGTGTGTGTGTGTGTGTGTGTATGTGTGTGTGTGTGTGTGTGTGTGTGTGTGTGTGAGAGAGAGAGAGAGAGAGAGAGAGAGAGAGAGAGAGAGTGCAAACAAAAAGGAAGAGTTTAGAAGCAATATGTTATCAATTATGGTGTTTGACCTTTCTTGCAATACAAAGTTGAAGCCAGGAAAAGCAAAAGAAAAGAGAAAGCAAGAATGTGCACGCTACAAGTTTGAGAACAATGGTCCAAGAGATAAGTAAAAATGGGATCCTTATGCCTGCTACACTCAAGAAACAACAAATGATGAAAAACAAAGGTTTATTCTATGAACTCCATCTAGTATCTATTAACTCTTCTACTGACATACAGTATCATTACTTCTCTCCTACTCCAGCACCTGTCTGTGGATGCGATATCATATGGAGATTCTCAAACATGTCTCATAAAAAGATTTTGTTTGCTAATCAGTGTAACTTTTCTATTAGTTAAATAAACATTGTGGATCTCTAAACTGGGAACACGTTGACTTGTGTTGTGTCTTATGGTGGATATGGATATAGCTGTTGGTCAGCAACCTCTCAAAGAAATGGAGGGATAACTCTAATATCCATTCTGAGAAAAAGTAGCTTTCAAAAGTCCAGTGACAGATGAGAAAACAGAAGAACTATATGCTCTAATCTGATTGCATTCTCACCATTTTAAAGGGGTCATAACATGATTTTTTCCCTTCTGTTTGGGAGTGTAATATATCTGTTTATGTTCATGTATAAGCTCTGCAAAATCGCAAAATTCATATTTCCCCCAAAGGGATTTATTCTGTCTAACAGAGGACACTGCTCCAGACTTGCCCGAAACTCATCGTTCAAAGTCCAGATTTACTTACGTAATTTCTCTACGTCACAGCATGCACTATCAGCATAATCCCACCCAAAGGCAGCCATGAAGAAAGATGGCAAGGCTTCATGTCACACCATGTCACCTAGACACTGTGTGTTTCGGTACGAAAGCAAAATCACTTTGTTTAGCCTTCCAAAAACTGAGAAAATTAGGAATCAGTGTTTACTGTTTATTTATAAAGCTGTTCCTGACCAGTACAACCCGAATGTTTGATTTTGCACAGAGCATTTTACAGAGGACAGCTTCCAGAAACTGGGTGAGTACAATGCAGGCTACACACAAAGGCTACTCCTGAAAAGTAAAAACCCTAAAATTATACTTTCTTTATAGTAACAACCTATAATTGAATTTCTACCTCTGAATGTTAGCAATCAGTCATCACACAGTCTTCAACAAAGCTGACATTTGTGTTTACAACAGTGCTGATTATCAGTGAATCTTCTGTTGAAAATTCATTCCTTATTTCTTGAAAACAGCTTAGGCTAAAAGTGTGCTAGTATAACACAGCCACTCTACTTCTTTGTATAAAAGACTTTGTGTAAAAGACTTGTGTGCATTTGTCTGTCCTTTACTTCTCCATAACTGCTCAAATATTCCAAGCATCCATTTACAAGCACAGAAACCAAGTGGACCCAAACAAAGTTACTGCTACCAGCTGTGGCTACAGATTCCAAGCTGCAAAGCTCTGCCCCATTTCTCTGCTGCCACAGGAACAGGTGGAGGGCCTGGCACTGCATTTTACCAAGCATTAGACTCCACTCGGATCAACTGCAAAGTCACAGACAGCAAATGTTCTCACAGGCTGTGTGTGAGATGGACAGAGACAGGATGCAACCCTTCTGTTTACTTCCCCAAAGGCCCGAGTCGTTTCCTTCTGGTCATTTTGTCAACGAACGCAAAGTCAATGAATTACTGTACGTTTACCTGTCACCTAACTTAGGCCTTGACACAGCTTAAAAAAATAAAAGGCCTCTTCCTCTGTTGTCAGTTGCACCAGTTGTCTCATAGATAAGAGTGTAAATTCTATCATAAATTCTATGTTGGAACTTTTTAACACTAGTTTTATATTACACTTAAGGTGTAGCTAGCATTGCATTAAAAATGAATATACAACAAAACTTTGATGCACAAATGTATTTTGGCATATGCAATTAGTAATGAACCAAGATGAATGTTTATTCATGATCTTATAATAAGCTAGGTTTAAGGTTTGTCGCTTTCACATGCAACATGCAACGTACGGTATGTATATTTGTTCCATAAATATTTGGACATTGCCAAAGTTATTATTTTAGCTGTCTACTACAGTATATTGGTAGCATATATTAGTAATTACTATTATAAATGACAAAGTTAACCAGCCTTGTATTATAGGTAACGTAAAATACTGCTAATGATTAATTGATCAGTGAAAAACTTCAGGTTGCACAAGAACCCCATGCAACAGAATAAAAAAGCATATTTTAACTACATAAAAATGATGAATACTTTGAGCAGGTTGAATACTTTGTACAGTTTTCTACTATTCCATACTATTCCACTAGGTCCATAAATATTTGGACATTGACATTGATTATCATTGATTTAGCTGTCTACAACTGCAGGTTCACCTTCCTGGAATGCAGTGAGTTCAGTCAATTAGCTAGAAAAATGTTTGATATGACCACATGTTAACCAAGCCATGCAAGGCTAGCTTATCTACCACCAAGGCATGCAGTTCTCCCTCTTTTTGCTGAGGTGATTGCTATCAAAAAGGCAATTAACTATGCAAACTGTGTTAGCTGCAGTCTAATATAATTTAAGTGCATATCCATCCATCCATCCATTTTCAGCACCACTTATCTTACACAGATAAGTGGTGCCTGCCCATTGTAGGTACAATTGCACACACATTCACTACAGACAATTTGGAAATGACAATCATGCAACACATATCTTTGGATGGGGTGAGGAAATGGATTACCCGGAGGAAACCTTTGAAGCACAGGGAGAACATGTAAACTCTACACACACAGGGCAGAGGTGGGATTCAAACCCCTAACCTCAGAGATGCAAGGCAAATGTGCTAACCACTAAGCCACCGTCCTTGAACTTGTACTTACACTATAAATATAAGCATAAAAGGATGTATTCATAAGAATAAACAAATATATTTGTTAAAATACGAAGCTAAATTGAGACTCCATGAATTACCAACACAAATACTTAGTTGCAAAGCTGTTGTTGGCAATTACAGCTTCAAAATGTCTACAGTAAGAAGTAATTACCTTTTTGCAGCATTATGCTTCAATTTTGGCCCATTCCTCTTGGCAAATCTTCTTCAATTCCCCAGTTATGAAGTCCTGCTGATGGACTCGCAATTTAAAAAACCTCCATAAATTTTCAATGGGATTCAAGTCAGGAGATTGGCAAAGAGATTCAAGCACCTTCTTGAGATATTTTAAGCGGTATGTTTGGAATTTTTGTTTTGTTGAAATGTCCAGTTTCTCCCCAGATTCAGTTTTTTGCCTATTAGTTGAAAGTCTCCTCTCTGAACATCGCCCCATTCATATTTCCTTTGAAAAAAGTCCTGATTGTCTATGTCTAGAGGTCTATCTCTGTTCTTTTTTCCCTTTTATTTATGCAAAGAAGTTGTGTGTGAGGTGTAGGAACTGAAAAGATTACGGTGCAGTTCATTGCTTATTGTTCTCTGTGTAACTGTTGTTTCTGCTGCTTTCAAGTTCTCCTGCAACTCTTTTTAAATGATTGCTGGCTTCTTTCTTACTTTTCTTATCATAAGTCTGAGAGCACATTATAAAATAATGCATGGTACACCTCTTTGGGGAAAATTAGTTGTGGTTTGTTGAACTTTCCACCTGCATATTATTAAGCCAACTGTACTGACAGGGATGATACAAAAATCCTAACATCTTATTTGTGTATTATAGTAGTAGTTTTTTTGTTTGTTGTTTAAATGGTCTTTTGCATTTCTGCCACAGAATATTGCAGTAGGGAGAAAAAAACCCCAATACATTTTTTTTACCTTTCATTATTTGCCTTTTCTGACAGCCGTTTTTTTTTTTTTTTTTTTTTTTTTTTTTTTTGCTGCTTTGTTTTCTTTCCATGTTTTGTTAGGGCTTAATGCATAAAGACAAGCATTGTAACACTGAAAGAGAAGAACCTTAGCTATCTAATAATGTTGCTTTAAATGGTAAAAAAAACCTCACTCTGTGTGACTGTGTTTGATTGCTTGATTCAGTGATTAAGCTGCTTTATTTATTTTCCTTATTGTAATCTAAAATACACATTCTCTAGAGATCTCTATAAACCAGTGCATTGCTCAATACATTTTTTCATATACACTCTGTTAGCCACATATGGTAAACCCAATAAACATAATTAATTGTTCTGATATGTGCTGATATAATTATAACATACAATTGTGATTTGGTATTCTTAAGAATGATATTCTTAAGAATGTATTTATTAATTGCAAGTAGACACAACATTTGGTGAAAATGACCCTAGAAAGTTTGCTCTAATATAAAAGTTATCTCTAATGTATTCCGATCCTCTTTGGCCCATGTGAAGTTTTGAATAATGTTTGCTTGTACAGCTGTGTTATTGCATCATCTTTCATCCACCAAAAAAAAAACCCCTCATAGCCCAATTATACAGACATGCACAATGTCTGATAATGTGTTTCTCAAGCTTCCAAATTTTTTCTTGACAACAAGGTCCTGATGTCCTGCAAACATTTCTAATAGGTCTCCACCAACAGAGGCCCCACTATGGCTCCACATGTGTATTCCATCCCTCCTGCTGTGAATATGAATCATCAGTGATTCCAGCAAGACTTCAGCTACATAGACAGTCAAGCTATTCTCATACTGACTTATATTTAGGTGTGAATAAAGATGTAAGGTCATCTAACTTTGGATCTGTGGTATATTGATGCTGGTTTACATTCTCAACAAAAGTAACTGAGTCATTAGTCTTTCTGTCACATGTTGAGCACTAACACAGAGCCATGATTTGGGTAGATAGGGTAACTGCAATTGGCAGGCGTGAGGTGGCTGGTGCCAGTTACCACTGTTTCAAGCTGTTTTAATGATTCTAGGTTAGAGCCAGTGACCAGACTTCTGTAATTAGAGTAACCCAAGCCTGAGACTCCAGCTTGTGCCTGTTGAAATGTGGGTAGTGCAAAGGGAAACCCTGCCAACTTGTCTCCGTATAGGTCACTAAAAGTCTAATATATGGACTTTTTCTCTAGCAGAATTTCAGCTGTGGTGTCTTTATTCTCTCCTCAAAGCTGGCACTAGTAACTTTACACAACAGTTCCACTCTCACAACAGCTCACAACACTACCATCCTTTAACTTTATATATATATATATATATATATATATATATATATATATATATATATATATATATATATATATATATATATATATATATATATAATTTCATTTGCACAACCAGTTCTGGAAAAGGAGCACTTACATGTCTGACCAAGAATGCAGAAGAGATGCATGGCAAAATATTCAGGAACGTCTCCAGCTTTCCATGCTGAGATCTATCTACCAGTCATACCCCGGACTGCTGATCCCATCATCTGAGTGGAGGAAAACACAATACAACTCCTGTTTGGCCTTCATTGTCTTTCTTGTGCTGAAATGCAGAATTCCTTTATGCACACTCCAGTTGTGAGATACTTTTTTGGAAAAGCTCTCCAGTACACACTCTGCAAATACAAAGTCCGAGTTCCCATTTTAGATTGAGCTGCTTGGGGCACAACAGGAAGGTTTCCTCAGCTATGCATCATAGCCCTGATTGACTTCAGGGTCCTGTGACTACTTTTATGAGTTCTGACACAAAATGATATTAGATGAAGTATACCTAATCTATCAATCTGAATTGAGTGCAATAATTCTAAAATAAGCATGATTCATGCTGGTCTTTGCAATATAATAAAACTATTAAAAACAATGAAAGCAAGGCCTTGTGCTATGGTTATAAAAACAAATACTCATAAAAACACATTCCAAGAGACTTTATGGAAAAGAAAATAATCTGATAATAGTCACCTCTTCATATAATAGTGGCCTTTGGGGATAATCACACTAACAGAATGTGTGATGTGTAAAAAAAACCTTTCTCTTTTTGTGTCAAAACTGTTGACCTGAAGCTGGAAGTGAGCATTCTTTACACTGTGCCCCCACCCTGTGCAAAAAACATGGCCCTCCTATTTGTTTGCATAGAAGTTAACTGTGTGACTGGAATGTCTTTCACCCCCACCACGTCTTTCACTCTTCATTCTCCTAAATATTTTTGTGTGAAAATGACCATTTATGTGTATATGTGTGTTTATTTGCACATACTGTATCTGTTGATTCTTATATAGACTATAAAATGTCTGCGAGCAAACAAAATGTTTGAAAATGAGTCAAATGTTTTTGATTTATGGATGGAAAATTTTTATCAGTCATATTTCTCATGCAAGGCTCTACTGATGGAGTTGCTTCAGACACAATCCTTTCATTTAAAGTTTCCAACAGTCAACTGAAAACACGAAGAGTCTTCCTTTAATCTCTAGTCATCTCATGTACCTGAACATCTGTTCGGTCAAGAAACAGGATGATTTCACTGCCTAACTTCTCTGGTACTGTCTGAATTCTCCTGACTCAGAGCTGAAGTAACAGCTACTGCATATATTTAAGACCAGAAAATACAAGTTCATGCAACACTGGGGATTTTCCTGTATGAAATACAGAACGGTTCCAAACAGAGGTGTGACACATATGAAGTCATCTTAATCTGACTACAGTCAAACCAGATGCTGCCATACTGAATAACATTTAAAAATAGTACATCACTTACTCCAACCTAATGACTTTTTCGACACTCTACTTAGTATAGCCATATGTTGATTTGGCTAGTACACAAAACTAACTTACAGTTAACCCCTTTCCCGCCCGTTTTCCATCGAAATTTTTGGGCAAAGACCAGTTTTATCCATTTTAACAATAAAAGACAGAGATTTCATATGATAACACTCTTGTATGTGAATACATTTATGAGCAAATGCTGTAAAAGTGTTTAAATAAAGCTACATAATCTAAATATTTTGAGAAATTAACATTTTAGCCATGACTGAAAGCACAATTTATGACTCCATGGACTGTGTTTAAATATTTGATAAATATATATTAAATAAGAAAGCATTTACTTTTCTTGGCTGAATGACCACTGTGCACTGAACCACTTTTTGCTTCAAGGTTCAGCTCTGCACATAAGCAAATTAAATATCTGCTTAGGGCCTCACAGCTAACAGGGGTCCGTGTTAAGGACCGGTGAAATATAGGCTTATAATAATAATAACACAGTAACACGTGTAATTTCCAACATAATTGATTGTGCCTGATGCCATAAGACATAGAATAAGTAAGTGTTGTTGCATTTCATGGGATGTTGAATGAAATCCCAGTCTCAAGGAAAGGTACAACTACTAGCCCAACATATAACCTTAAAAGCTTTTCATTTAAATTGCCATATAAAATAAAGGTTCCAATTAGAACCAAAAAGGGGTTTTCAGCCTGATGCCATAGGAGAACCCTTTTACTCTCAAGTTCTTTAGAACTTCATGTATTTACTGGTGCTTTAAATAACCCACAAATGGTTCTTCACAGCAGTGCTATAAGGAACAATGTTATCATAAGTTCTCTAAAAAACAAACAAACCCTTAGTTCATGCTTTAAGGAACCAAAGTACGGTTCTTAAGAGAGATGCCAGGAGAACCTTTTCCAGTCCAACAAAGAAATGTATAGGGTTCACTTAAACCTGTTAAGGGATGATACCTTGAAGAACCAACACACTGCTCTGAAGAACCTATAATGAAACATAAAGGATTTCTTTAATCTCCAAAGAGCCATATAGCTCAACTCAAGAACCTTATACAAGAAAATATTTTCTTGACAAGAAGAAGGTTCTTTGCAGAACATATGGTGCTGTAAAGAACCATTGAAGACCCTTTATTTTAAGAGTGTATGGGCAATTCCACTGTTATGAATGAGACATTTGCATTCATGTTAGATAACAAAATGACTCACAGCAGAGACAAGCTTTACAAGAAATAATAAGTCAGTGTGCGTATATTGTCCTTAAATCTCTTGAGCGTAATGCAGACAAATCTTAAAAACCCTTGTATTGATTTACATGTTTCAAATACACAGCAATTTAACAGCATTATTAATGTGACATCAAACTTTTGTGTGAGAGTACACTTTTTCTACAAACTGTGAATTTTAAAGGCCATGGCAGAAAGCATCAAATGTGTAGCACGAAAGAGACGTGAATGAACACAAGTATAGATTTGGAAATATTTTTAGTACTCCATGTACAGTACTCCAATACTCCATGAACAGTACTTGATGTGATGCAATTTTGTCTATAATTTAACCAGATAAGTTAAATACAGTGAAATATAGACATTTTAAAAGTAGTTTTGCTCCTGTGCTCCCAATTTTTTTTTTCCATGGTGAGTTTGAAATTTGCATAGAATTTACCCAATCGTTTTATTCTCTGGTGTATAAAGCTAGCACAGGGAAATGCAGCACAGTGATTTCAGCATGTCTGAAAAGGACTTAAAATATTAGGTTTTAGTATATTAATATAAAGCATAGAATGAAGAAATTAAACTGTCAGCACTAAGAATTTCACATTACATGTCTTGGATATCAGCAAAATCCCACTGGTGTAATAATTTTGAGATTATGTATAGTCAAGTAGGAGAGCAGGGTGGCTTAGTGGTCAGCACATTTGCCTCGCACCTCCAGGGATGGGGGTTTGATTCCTGCCACCACCCTGTGTTTGCAAAGTTTGCATGTTCTCCCGGTGCTTCAGGGGTTTCCTCTGGGTATTCCGGTTTTCTCCCCCAGTCCAAAGAGAAATGTTGTGGACTGATTGGCATCTCTAAATTGTCCGTAGTGTGTGAATGTGTATGTGATTGTGTCCTGCAGGATGTCCCCTGCCTCATTCCTTGGGTTCTCTGAGAGCCCCTCCAGGCTCAGCAAAACCCCATTGATAAGTGGTACAGAAAATAGATGGATAGATGGCTAGTCAAGTAAGTTGTCAAAAGAGCTATGGAGGCCTAATGATGTTAGAGAAGGCTAACCTGAGATAAGCACGATTGAGATAGTGCCGATGTGGGAAAACAAAGACATATCATCCTCTGGAAGTAAGCCAATTATCTAGTTTGTAACTACTGTGATTAGGTTCACTCTCCTGTTCTTGTTATTACTACTTGGTTTGTATCATGTTGCATCTCAGATGATCTCAGTGCATTATTGAAATACTCAGTGGACCACAAACAGCTACAGTTGCAGCCCCTGGCAAAACCTCAGCAGATTATAAAACTCATCTAATTATATAGCCTACACATCAGTTCAGTTCCCTTGATTTATACAAGATGTGCACACACTAGACTACAAAATCATGTCAGAACTGGGTCTGTGTCAGTGAGATGAACCACCTCCCCTGCAGAGAGGGGCTGGACCTATCTGGTATAATAACAGTTTAACTTTATTCCCATAAACTAGCTCGTACAGTATGAGCGAGGGGCTAGTCACTGTCCTCTCCTCAAACACGAGACACGGTTTACTGGCACGTGGAAAATAGGAAAGGGGAGTTTCGGAGAATTTTTTCTTCCAGACTTTCGTGTCCTTGTAACACCGGCAGTGTAAAGGCTGGAGTGACGTGTGACCTTTAAGCCGTTAGTGGGCGTTCAGTGGTTCTGTAAGGTTCCTGAGCAGTGGGAGCTGAACACACAGCAGTGTGATCTCTCTTTTTCAACGTGGAAGCGAGGCGCAGCGGACAGCGCGGCTGTTCTCCTTTCCTGTGCCAATGTTGCGCACAGATTCCCACTAATGCGCCCTGACTGGGAAACTTATTTCATCGAGGCACGTGGGAAAGGTTTTCCAGCGAAAAAGGACACACCACAGCTTTACACAAAGCGACTCCGGGATCTTTGATGAGTCCGATTTGCACACCTGTGAAGGTAAGATAGCATCTTCATAGAGCTTTGTGTCAGTTGATGGCGCAAAGGAAAACTTTCACAGGCGCCTAACGCGCACTTCATGTCAAGCATCTAAGTGCGCTTAATGTTATGTTTAAGGCATAGACCACACAGTTTCAACTAAAGCTGTTCAGTGTTGTGTATTGTGTTAGAAGTGATAAAGTTTTATTCAAACCAAAACACTACTCTGTAACTCTATAACTTTATTCAGTTGCTGAACCGACTCTCACTCTCTGAATCAATAGGCTAGGAATCAACTCCTCAGACAATGTGGTGCAAGCCTGAAAGTTGAAACAATAGAAAGTTTTGTCAGTAAAGACATGAACCTCTGCTCTTCACTCTGTAATCTAGAGTTCTACAGCATATCAGTACAGTGTAAAGTCTTCTGCACACATAATAACTGTATTACCATAGCCTACTAAATAATATGTCAAGGTAGTAAGCAGTGTTTTGTAGCTGATATTCTTTAACCTCTTTAACCTGTTGCAATAGAAAATGACTCAGTTTATAACTCCTCCATTTTATATTAAGCGAAATGAAGTGCCTTCTTGGCATTATGAGAGGTTTTAGGCTAATAACTGTTGTTTTTCAGAATAATGTTCAGTCGAGCTGTATAATGTGTATCCTGTAATCAGAGACATGTTGCTTTGACTAGCAATTTGACTTTACTCTTTTATTCATCATTAATCTGCATTTTATGGATATTCGTTTAAAGGTTCACCAAATTCCCAAATACATTCCCATCACTCTGATTTATTAGCTTAGTTGTAGCTTAGACTGATGTATATATTTTTTTGGAGTCAGTGAGGCTTGCTTAAAAGCCCTCAGAAACAGATCTGCTTGTAGATAAATGCAACACGGACTCCTGGAGCATTGGCCCTGCTCTCCGGCCCCTCTTGCTCAACTGACTTTATTTTCTTTAGCAACTGGAATGCCGACTATTCAGAGCTCAAGAATAAAACATGGCCTGCTCTATATTCAGACATTTACTTGAGCCTGGAATAAATTGCTTTATTAGCTGTTATGCCAGGGATGACAGTCATCAGAGTCAGATTGGCTTTATTGCTTTCACATGCCAAGAGTTGGTCCTGGTTTGTGCAAGCAACAGGGGCATTAATCAGAATAAAAAATGTGAAAACATAATCAAACTTTGAAAAAGTTGTTATGTACATGCATATAATATGTGCTTTTTGACTGCAATACAAAGACTATGTGTAGACAACACGTGAAAGTCTGAAACACCAAATCCTGAATCCTGAATCCTTAAACCATGCCAAAAATTGAGCATGCCAGGTACCATTGAGATGAAAAATTTTGATCACATATGGATTTGTTTATCAAAATGGATTATTTGTCTAAAGAAATGCTTGCTCCATATGCACCTGTGCTAAAGCTTAGCAACACAGAGTGGATTGTCTGCCAAATGCTGTCTCTTGGAAAAGCACCCAACTTCTGGTTATTTTCTGTGTAAACACACTGTGGACCTGTTGGATACATATATGTAGAACTTGGCAAAACTTGACAGTCACAGATTCTGGCCTAGCACTCCTTCTAATATCCCTGTCATAGCAAAACATGGAAATATTTCCTATGAAAGAGATTCCTGTCTTTTCCCAGCTACTTGTTTATCTTGAATGTTGTTGTGTATTGCATGGAAAGTATATTTTGTAGATAGCAAACCTGGGAATCTTTGAGGAGAAAGGGTGCGGTTTCTCCATTTGGAGTCACAGAGAAGAATGCGAATGTGTGAACTAAAAGATGTTAAGTTTATGTTTAGGGCCATGAAAGGGAAAGCTACACATTTACTTTGAAAGCACTCATCTCTCACACCTCTGCTGTAGAGAGACTTTGACAAATAGCCTGCGCCTTGCATTTTCCTCTTTACAGGAAAGCAACACCCATCCTCATGAGCATGTCAATGGAATAACCTGAATCTTCATCCCCTTTTTTTTCTAAACCACAACAAGAGGAATGATGATGATCTTCCCAGTTCTCTGCACAGTATCCCACAAAATGCCTACAGAATATATACATAAGTAGTAAATCCTCTGCTTTTCATTTCAGGAGGATGATATTTCATTAACACTCTGGCAGTTTTCTATACCATGTCTCTTCTCTTGTGGCATTTTTACATTTTTGCCAAGAACTGAAACAAGCTCAGGTCGTTTGAAGACCTATTTTAGACCAAAAGCCAAAACGTGTCTCCAAATACTTCAATAAAACAATTGCAGTCCATATGTTATTCTTAATGCTCTTTCAGTATAATAGTTCCATCTTTATGATTACCCAGACACAAAGTTGTGTTTGCATGCATCTAGTTTTGGACTGCATCATAAACTAAAGTAACAATATTGACTAGATGATGTTGATGTATACATATGGTAGATGATGGTCATATTTTGATGGAGACAGTTCTACACATACATAACAGGCAGCTTTTCCTTTTCTCCTGCTTTAACCCGAGTCTTCTACAAGCCAAAAGCGTAGTTTTACACTCATCTCCCTTTTGCGGCAGTGTTTCCAGCCCAGTGATACACTGACGGCCTGTGGAGGAGATAGACGTTGGCTTTAGTTGAAAGGGGGAGTCAGTCTGGAAGGAAGCAGTGGTGCTACAGCTGCGTTTACAATTCTGAATGTGAGGTGGTTCCATGAAGGCTGTCCGGTGCCTGCTGACTCAGAAATAACCCTGTTTGTCTCTATAAACTGTTACTGTCTTCTATGAATCTTTTAGCCCACCTCCCTGTTCTGACTTATCAGATCTCTGGATGCATAGTTCTTTCTCAGGCATCTGACATCCTTTCAGCACATCTCCCTGTGTCTTCCCCTCGTATAAATCATTACCATCTTTGTAGTTTATTGCATTTTAATTATCATGCATGACTTGCTTTTTTATAGACATGCTTTTTTTCAGGCGCCATGGATAATTATTATTATTTTTTTTTAAATATAGGCACCATTTAACTTCCACCCATGCATGATTAAGTGATAACAGTGCTTACTTACCTGTCACCTTTTATTTGCTATACAGACACTTAGGACTTTATTTACTCCATTTTGGCATGACTTACCAGCTATAATTAGTCACACGCAGAGGCACAAAGGGATTTTCCCTCATAAGAGAGACTCAAGCTGATAGCATTCATTCTCCAGACAGATTTTTTATAGTCTCATTCTTTACTACAGCCGATGACACTTTTATAGTGCCTTGGAAAAGTCTGGATGTTGCAGCACTACTGGTCAAACCCTTTTCCCTAACTGTATGCTCTCTACGGTAACAACCACACTTATGTGAAATTATGATGCCTCACAGCCAGCCGGAATGGCTCGGGTTTGGATTTTCAGCCCGAGCTGCTTATCATCATGTCGTTAGAAGACTTCTCCCTGCCATGTCACGGGCTGCCTTCCGGGAATGCCTCAGTCTTATAATCTACAACTACAAAAAAATTGTGTTTTTTCCTCTGTAGGTGCATTTGTGTGTATTTTCACATGTAACCGATTACTATCCCACACAGCTGCTGCGCTCCTTCAGGGAGTTGCCAAGTGTGGTCCAATCTTTCACAACTTCAGAATGTCTGATTTAGAGCATGACAAGTGCACGAAATATGTACACAATGTCAGTTTCATGGAGTTATTTTGTACACATAATTCATATAACATATGGGCTGGAGAAGATTATGCAGAGACGCTAATTGAACCAGAAATCTTAGATAGGTAGATAGATGTGCCATCTACTAATACAAGAGTACAGCCCACATATGTTGTAAGTTAGGGTAAGTATTTACAAGACCAAATTGTATCCATTTACGATATTTAGGATATTGATGTTGAAGGAAGAACAGTTACGATACCACTTGGTACTTGTAACACAACAAGCTTTAGAGAAGTGTTTTTATGGACTGTTTGAACGTGGCGCACAATCAAACAAACAATCTAGTTCCTCTTCACCTTGGTGTTTGAGGACCACATATGAAATGGTTTTGTTGCTCTTTACTGCCCTGTTTGCTGCTTAAGTATGGGCATCAACTTTAACCAAACATTTCTCATTGTTGCTGCCCAGGCTACAAGAGAGCGCCTTTGTTTTTGGTGAGAATGAGGAGGAGACCGAAGTGCCCGGTGCCATGGGCCGATGAATGCTGTTACAGGAGGGGTTGAGTCCACTGGGAAATCTGAAGGTCAGCTAGAAAAGAAACAATAACGTCCCTTCTTTGTCTGAATGTGGACAATAGCACAGGCAGGCTGGTGCTGATGTCTCTCATGTGCAGTATCTCCACTGTTTATTTTTGTGTTTGGGTACATCAGGTGGCCTTCCTCAGTGAGCAGATCAACTACTGGACATCAAAGTATAACCTTGTATTTTGTTACACAACCAAAATACAATGCCCATAGTGTGGCTCTGTTGTTTGTGGGAATGCAGGTGTGTTAGTGTTGGCCACAAAGCATTTGATATTGACTTTTGTACAGTTTTCTAGCCACAAGCATCAGAACCTTGAAGGTTGTAATCTGATTGGCTCTTTGTACTTCTGTATATGTACTTTAATGTTCCAGTTTTGAACACTGTGGCACAATGAGCAACATATAGTCTGTGGTACATTGTTAAGTGATGCCCTACTCCCTTTGACGCTCCCTTTATACCCTTCATAGTGAGAAATCTGAAGGGTGGGTCCCTCTCTGTAGGGGCTGAAGGTGACGGCCATTTGGAAAGCAAAATTTTTTTTTTTTTTTTCAAAGCTGAAGCCAGTGTTTTATCATCACATAACCACTGACATGTAAATAACAATATGAATACATTTACTTTTGTGTGAGTGAGATATAAATCTTGCAGGACACACATAGTAAAGCCATGTTCATTAACATGCATTTACACCATTCATTCATCCTTAGTAACTGCCTGATCATGGCCATGCTGTTTTCAGTTACCTGGCTAGGTTGTTTATTTTTGATTATTTCTCTGGTTGAGATCAATTATGAATCAATTATGAGTGTTGTAGACGAGGTTTAGGAGCCAGTATTCATTGACCATGGTGACATTGCTGGCATTTACTCATTTTTCCAGTGTTTCCAGTGTGTCTGGAGACATAGTGGTATGGTTCATATCTACAGTAGTTAATAAGAAACATCCAAAAACCTTCAGTTTTAAGCCATGCCTGCTTCATGTTTAGATACATATATTTGGAGCACTAAACATATACTTATGCAGATTGCATTGTTATTGCATTCTACCCCTACTATATAATAATGAACAAGAAGACCAAGCAAAAGAAATGGCTATTTCAAACAAATACAAATGCACAAGCTGCAGAATGTTACCTGAGCTAGCGATAAAAACATGAAACCTATTGGAACCTATTTGCTGCAGCATCTCTGTCTGCTGTTTTATTCAATTTAGTTACATTTTACTGTTACTAAATGCAGTGCTTTTGCTTGAACTTGGCCTACCTTTATAGGTAAAATTTACTGCCATGGAAATTGTTGAATTCAGAGTAAAAACAGGGCAGACACTCTCAGGAGCAAAGTGTCCATCGGTTGTTGCTTTCAAGGATGAATATTTTGGAGGGCCTTTTATAGTAACTGCTTTTCATCATGTCAATGAGGAACAACCCTACAAATGGC
The DNA here is from genome assembly GCF_001660625.3 of Ictalurus punctatus. Lineage (NCBI taxonomy): Eukaryota > Metazoa > Chordata > Actinopteri > Siluriformes > Ictaluridae > Ictalurus > Ictalurus punctatus. Next base: position 10,033,818 of record NC_030432.2, on the reverse strand, counting down.
TGTCGTGGGCGGCCCCCCTTTTGGAGTGCCCTTCCTTGGACTTCATCACTTGAGAATCGACTTAGTCACTGGACTGATAAACGTTCACAGCATTCCGTTTAAAAGTTATTAAAGAATGTTGTTTGAAGCAGTTAGTGGTGAGTAAATGAAAATATCTTGCGGAAGGGCTATGGGAAAAGGTCTGTGGCTGGTTGTCTGCCATGTCAGTCATGCTGGCTCTTTCTGTTCTTGGCCACATTTGTTAACAAAACATACCAGATTCTCTAGCGAATGCTGGAGACCTGGCTGGCTTGTGAAACTAGTATGTGTAAGACATATACTCACAAGGTTTCAGTCAGTTTCCAGTGTAAAACTTAAATGCTGATAATGACTAACATGAGCAATGTGTTTAATATTCTTTTCTTTTTTTAAAAATTAAAACCATACGCTACGATGGAGGTCGTTTGAGTCTTTCGCATTAAACTGTAATGACATCACTATTATACGATTGCAAATGTGCTATGTAGGCGAGACATACTGCCTACTCATGACATATGACAGGTCTACACATGGTTCTGCAAAGAGAAAGCTGGGACACACCATATTAGGTTGTAATGCATGCACTTAGTCATTTCTAAGTTATACAACTCTTAAACACGGATCCCTCTCACACTCTCTCAGCTTTTAAACCTAGACTTCTTTACTGTCTCCGCAATCACTCTCAAAAAGAAAAAGAAAAAAACTCCCTGCTTTCCCATCCACACATGTGCATACACATACACACAGCTGTCCAGCTGCACTCTCATATGTCAGCAGGAGTATGTGTCTCTCTGTCTGTTACTGTCAGGATCAGGGCTTGGAGAGCATGCAGATGCACCTGAAGCATGCCATGAGGGATCGATTGTTATATGTGAAATTATAGGATGTAAAATTCTTTCCTTCATGCATTTTTCATCATGACAGGATTTTGCCTGAGGAGCATGTTAGACCACTTTGAGCATGCACTTTGACACGTAGGACGTTGCTCTACATTAGGAGGCACAGAGTAGTGTGTAAGTGTCACTCTAACATCTGGGTGAGTTAAGCAGATGTTGGTCCATTTCAACTTAGCCTTAAAATACCCCCAGCCCCCAGAGGAGGCACTTACCCTATATTAGAACCTTCACAGTGGTAAAGTGAAGAGTTACTTCTTGCTGCAACTCTGCTTCTGGAATTTAACAAACAAGCTCTGGAGCCAAAATAGTATACATGGGGTCTAACCGCGGAGCCTTCTAGCGCTCCGAGTCCTTCATGCTCACAGTTACAGGAAGTGAGATGCCTTTTAATTAGGCAAGACTGGAAATGAGGTTCTAAAAGACCCAGGGCAGTGTGCTGAAACACACGCGAAAGGACATTACAGGGCATCATGCCAAAGTAATTTGGAAATCACACTGTTTGCAAAAGTTCTAAACAGCAAAAGTATGAAGGCAAACAACAGGGCCTCAATAGCAGGAGTTATGTAGCCACTAGCACAGTTTCTCTTGGGTATACAGACTGTGAGATTATACACACGTCTTTATTGACATACATAAAACAAAGCTCACAAAAAGACAGAGTTAACTCTTTGGTTGTAAAGCAAAAAGACAGCAGGAAATGCAAACCTCTAACCCTGTTTGAATTATGGAGATCTGCTTGAAAACTCTATTTGGGTAACATTGTGAAGATGGACCCCCTGCTGATAGTGTTCTGTGACAGAGGGCATGATGGGAGTAAAGGCCAAGGGCAGGTGTCACTTGATAGATAGGTGTCACTTGATAGTGCTTTGCAGACAGAGCCCTGTCAGTCCTGTTATTTCCTTTCACTATAACACCAGTTCCTGTTGAACTTACAGGACAAATGCTCAACACATTGCACAAGCAATAGAGAAGCACATTCTTGTATCCATGCCAAACATTACATATGTCCGTCTTTCTCCTCTTCTAAGGGAGATAGAGATTCAGAAAGGCAGAGAAAGTCACTACAAGTCTCTCCCACCCCCTGTTTCCCAAACAACTTCTATTGGACTTCAGCTCTTTAATTGCTTTGGCTCAGAACGTAGATATTTTTCCCCTAGTGATTTTTTGTATCCAAAGCCTTCCTCTTTGAGTGAAAGAAACGGAAAGCACTGCACCGCTGATAAAGAGGGTGGGTTTGCCTTTCGCTTTTCTTAGTCTATACTAAAAGAGGGAAGTACTGCAGAAAGAAACTCATATTCTAACTAATCAGTAAAAACTACTGTGTTTATTTCCTATGTATCAGTGCTGGTGAGTTCATCAAGTTTGCTTATAAAAACACAGTGGAACAAAGAGCAGTTGTAAATGACACAGTCCAAAATTTCTGTTGGATTTTTGTGGTAAGAAATAGCTGTCAGTTCTGTATCACTTCTAAGCTTTCATTTTGAATATGACCTTGACTTGCAGCACACTGGGGCGTTGACAGTTTCAGTGCTCAGATGCCATTCCTTGACTGATCTGAAGAATTTCTTTCAGTATAGAATGCTGTGTCTCAGCTCATTTTGCCTCATTGTGTCTACTTTTAAAAAATAACCTGTCTTCTGCAGGTTTATACTTCCTGTGCCATATTCACACCATGCCTGAGGGGGCGGGCCGGGACAATCAGAAGAAGCCGAGTAACCAAGGTGAGTAGCCACAAGATGCAACCTGCAAAAGACTGACAGCTGATTAAATGCAAACCTAATTCATGCAAAGGAACTGACTATTCTCGATGGATGAAGATGTCTCATTATTTAAATCAGTATAGTAGTATTATTGGAGTGATAAAGGGTTCCACCTTTCCACCACCAAAATTATAAGGCCTAAGCTGACATAATTTATACCCTCATTATTTATAGTCTTACTTCTTTTTACTTTACTGAGGTTTGGACCCATTTTTAATTCAGATGACCAGTAAAAGAGAGTAATAACTATAAAAACTCAAACATATACATAACAGCTTTGATAATAGTGCATTGTGATTTCCACCACTGTTAAAAAGTCAAATAAATACATAAATAAATAAATCACAGATGCCATGGATATACTTCATGGACTTTTGGGGTCTCTGGACCCAACTTTGAGAACCATTGCTCCCGACATAAAAGTCACATACATTGACATGATGAGAAAGCTCATATTTACAACTGAAAGGAATATCTCTGATAAAAATGAATTATTTGTCAGTGGAAATAACCTACCAAAATGTGTTTGTGCATGATAGAAAATTTAACCCTGAACTGAATGTAGAGGAATGAATTGAGGATTTCCATATTTTTAGAATGTAGTCTCCTCCTACATTATAAATAAATCTAGCTTATATTATGAAATATTCTGACAAATGCAGCTGTTTTGGACTGCTCATTTCTCTTTGATGGGTGGAAAAACCTCTGATCAGACTTGTGATGCAAGTTCCAAAGGAAACACATATTTGAGCACTTTGTATCATATGAGATATATTTGTGCTTGCTCAACACTAACTGTCTAATTTTATATAGCCATAATTCAGCAACAGAAAGCCCAAATTATTCCTTAGTTTCTTCATTTGTGTGCTGGAAAGTACCCATTCATCGTGTGTGTTCTGCAGTGGTGTTTTAGAAAATACAGCAACAAGACACCGGTTTATCCAAAGCTAACAGCAACATGACAAACTATTTACACTAGTTTCTCCATATAAAATAATAATAATATTGTTATGCAGTGAATAATGCTGGACAGCATAAACTTCACATTAAATATTGGTAAGGTTTCAATAGTTTGGGTTGTTGTTAGCATGTCTGACTGGTGATGTGCATCGAACACTTTTAGAGCAAAGCACACGATCTCAGGTTTTGACCACATCCTCATAGGCAGGTGCAGATGCCACAATTCTACATCTTTGCAAAATTTGAACAAAGGAAGTAACACAATTCATGTCAGAAAACAGCAAAAGGGCTCATGCTGAGATGAATCCTGATTTATAAACTTACTGGTTACTGTAATATTTACTCCAATAAATGCAATAAGTTAAGAAATACATTATTATTATATAAATACACTATATAAATTATATAAATACACTCTTATATGGGTGTAAGGCAGTGTGAAAAATGCTGAAATTATCTGCCTTCTAACTTTAAGTAGACTAAAACACAAAGGTATTGTGGTACAGACAAGTACGTTAATGTGTTGCTTCACTGACCTCATATGCATGCATTACATACTTTCATTAGCATTTAGGGAAATGCAACTTACATACAGAGTGGTTTACTGATTCTGCAAGGCAACATACTAATGTGTTAGACAGGAAGAAATGGGTGTGGATGTAACACCTACATCTCTAGCTTTCAGTGATCTCAGCTGAACTGTTTTTCCTGGGCAAGGGGTGTTAAGCAGACAGTTAACTGACATGAGAGCTGGCTTGTCATTACCGGAAAAAGAAATATAATCAATTGTAATTTGAGAACTTGGCTACTGCGTCCTGGATTAGTGCTCTACTGCCTGGGCTTTACAAATGGGGCTTTCTAAAGACATTTTTTCAATGTTTATTGTTACTCTGGCTAGCTAATCAAAGGCGATGATCATCATTAGCTTTCTCGGTATATAATTTGTGGCTCTGCACTGCGTGAATCAGGTAGGTTCCCTTGTTTATTTTGAGTTTTCTGTGAAGTGGCTCTATCATCCCCAAATCCAGGCCAAATAGATTTTTACAGGCCTTCATTGAAGTGGCCGTTATGACATGGTTGGCTTAATTGTGAGAGACATTTGATAAATTACGGTCACGCTTCAAAAATAGTTTTATGCTTGGTTAAGACTGTCTTAAACGTAGATCTGTAGTCACGTATAATGAAAGCAGTAGAAGTAACTTTTAGGTATAAAACAACAGTTCACATGGGTGTTATGAATTGTGAAGGCCAATATATATATATACATATATATTTATATACACACATATATATATATATATACACACATATATATTTCCACATTACAGTATTCTGAACAAAGCAATAGACACGAATATTTATAGAGCATGAATGCTTGGAAGCTTCCCAATTCAAACATTTTATTAGAGTATTTTACAGCAAATCTGTGCCCTTGTTGATGACATCCAGTTTCCCCTCTCTCTCTCTCTCTCCCTCTCTCTCTCACTCTCACATTTCCTCACTTTTTCTTGCTCTCTTTTTATTGTAGCTAAGATGAATTCCTAAAGAGCCACATCAAATCCTTTGCCTGCAAGACTGAATAATGATTTAGTTTGTGTTTGTCTCTGTTCCAGAGGATGCATCCGCTTTACATTATCACGCGTCATGCACTTGTCAAATAGAATTTATGTTAAGCTTTGAAACAGTTTGGCCCTGCATTCTTTTTTCACTCAGTATGAAAACCTTGGAACTGGCCTACTAGTGTACTCATGTGACCTTGAATTGACCAGCTGATGAAGTGACCAGTCTCACTAGCAATGATCTATGATTAGATGTGGAGGGCATTACTCACTTTCTTGCCTTATTTTCTTCCCTTTTCACATTTGTTCATTTGAGACTGCTGCCATACTGCTATTGATTTTGGAAACCAGCCAACAAAAGATAAACACTTGCTTTCAGACTTTTTATGAGGAAGCCTAAATCATATCCGGACAATTGATAGTGCCAAAGTGCTTTCAAAACTTGGGACCAGAGAAGTCTTTGTGAGCAGTTCCAGTGATTGGTTAGATGACTGGTAGACAGACTTGGCCAGTGAGCCAGCATGGTTTCCAACTGTTGACTGCTGGGACACAGGAAATGGAGGACTGTATGTCTCAGTTGGCTTCTGTTTCATAAATGGGCCACCATTGTAGAGGCCATGGCTGTACATTCTCCTTCTAAACAATGCCTGTCTTTTGTTCTACAGTGGCTTGTTTTCTCTCTCTATGATGGCTAGACTGCTTTGTGCACATTGGTATACATTTTTTTTCTTCACTTAGAACATTACTGTGGTATCTTACATAATCTGTCTAACACAGGATGCATTCTGTTTGAATAAATCACATGTTTACATGTTTGGTCATCCAAGAAATTGAGGGCAGGAAGTAGTGACTACCGTTTCCTGTCTTTTCACAGTGAGGTTGCAGCATTTTGGTGCAAAGCCGTGCGATTGACACACTTGCACTGAACTGTGTGCAATTTGTTTTTGCTCAATCACTTTTTCAAGACTGTGTACTGTAGGTTTTAGTGTTTGAAAAAGTACATGGTAAACACTTTGATCAAGAACAAAAGTAAAAGAGAAAGTAATAGTAGCTAGCAATCTGACTTGAAACTAACTTTCTTTCATGCTCTTTCCCACTTTGTGTCTCATATTCTGTGTCTTCATTTTTCTCCTCAACTCTGCGGGTGTGTAGCTGCTAAGCGGCCTTCCTCTGTCTCCTCTCTGAGTGGGATCGTGAGCCGGATGGCCTCCTCTGGTGGCACCTCTCGTGGGAGCTGCACCTCCGTCAACACTGTTTGTTCTGACAGCGACCGGGGAGCGAGTCTCAGCTCCTCCACCTCCTCCGCCTCACTGCAAGATGGCCACTCGTCCTCCTCCTCATCTTCGCTGCCCAGTGGAGCTGTTCCAGCCTACCCTTCACTACCCCAGCGCAATGGCTCTGACATCAGCCTGGACCTCACGCCATTGTCAGGCCCAGCCTCCACCTCTTCCACAGCCCTGCCGAAACTTTCACGCCTGCAGCGGGTGTTGCTGGAGATCGTTGAGACAGAGCAGGCCTATGTGAGGGATCTAAAAAGCATAGTTGAGGTATGGTTTCTCGTTCATGTCATTATCATATACACCTCTCACTTTCAGTTCTCTTAAGTGCAACATTAACATGAGTCATATGTAGTCATTCAGACGAAATCAGACGCTCTCAGTAGAGCTGTGTATCTTTAGTATGCCGTCTCTTTTCCCCAGTTGTACATGCCTGAGGCATTTTTACAGGAGTTATAGGAATCCAGACTAATACAAAGGCCTTTATCTTTACATAAATGCTATCATATTTTCTTCAGATGTAATATGAACTGGTTGCGTAGGTGACAGAAGAAAAAAGATGGACTTTCCGCTGTGCCAGCGGCCATTTTCTCGTGATCACCACGAGATGCCATAGCACCATTCATCAGACTCTCAGGTGGAGTGGCTGAGGCCATGGCAGTGGATAAAAGAAACAGTAAATTTAATCTGCCACTTCAAAAGCCCATTTGCGATGTTTCTCAGTGGGGTCAGTCGACCAAAGACAATGAAGAGGTTGTTGTTCATAGCTTGCTCACACACATGTAGAATTGCCAATCAGATGGTGGTGAATAGTATAACAGACTCTTTGTGGATGGAGTCAAACCACTGACCTTGGGAGAAGGTTGTCAAGCTTCTATCAAGAGTGGTGAAATATAAGAGGCATGCACTGTTAGAAAAAAAGTCAATTATCTCTTACTCAAGTGGCAGGGCTAATACTTGGTTTTCAATACACGTACAGATGCACAAGGTGGTTGCCATATGTGTACTGCGTTCATTTGACGCCACAATTGCGCACATTTCCAAAACAAATTAACACAATACATGCATGTGGTGCAATACCAACATATAAACAGCATGGCCACTATGTTGTGCAAGATGTCACTTCTCATGTCTCATTAATTTCAAGAGAATTATACTCTTCATTGTTGCCTGGAGATTGGTGAAATGAAACACCATCATGTTTGTGCAGCTGTGGCTGTTTTTGACATTTTTTCAAGGTACACATTATCCTTATCTCTAGTCATATTCACTGTGCACCTTGTTGTGCAAAATTAGAGGAAGTGGTCAGAGAAAGTATTTTGATGCCCATGAGGTATGTTTCAGCTCTGACCTGCCCCATAGTGGACAGAGCTTTTAACCTTCCAGGTGTACAAAGGGTATGTAGGGTATTAAGTGAAAATGTGCTTAGCTGCTGTGCACACATTAAGAAGAACATAATTTCTTAGGGTTCTTCAACTAATCCCTCTTACATGTTCTATGTAAAACACTATAACAACACTTCCCTATCAGAAAGGTTCAACCTATTTAGGAAGCTAAGTACTGTACTTTTAGCTACATACAGTAATCATTCCTAGAGGATCCTTTTTCTCAGAGTTCATGGGACATATGTTTTAAGATTTTCACTTGCTGATCTTCAGTATATGGGTGATTGACTGACACATTTTGATTGTGTTCATTTTTAACAGGTGTCCTTTTGGTGCAGCAAGCTCTCCCAGGCATTGGTATTAATGGCCATATTGTGTATTCAATCTGGAAAAAGGGTCCATACGAGTTTTGTTTTTTTCCTTCCTAAAGGAATAGGACTTGGAACCCTCTCTGATTGGGAAAACCCCTGTTCTCCCAGAGAGACAAATCAAAGGAGCCTTTAGAGTTTTAGATGTAACATTTTTCCTTTTCTTGTGGTGGTGTTTGTGTCCAATGCAAAATGAGACGGATTAGTGTTTATCATGTTGTGTGCTGCAGGTTGCAGAATGTATCACTATCACTTATCACTGATGGGACTTTTGAAGTTAGCCTCATTAGCAAGAAATGATAAAAAGAGAAGATACTCAAGTGTGGCCTGCTCAGTGAAGATGGCCATGAAGTATTTGCTGAAAGAGTTTTCTAGTGGAGGAGTACTGCTGTTTTATCAGTCTGCAGCCTCAAAATGGGGTGTGATTGTTGGATGATGTCAGAGCACTTACTCTGGGATTTGCACATATCATGTCTCAAACCCTGGCCGAGCTTCTATTAGCAAGAGCTGTCTGGTTTTAATAGAAAGTAAGTGAACAATGATGTCTAACTTGCTTGAAAGAAGGGCCAACTTTTCCTGCTCCCATATGTGTACTGTGCTTCATATATACAGTTTTTATATATATATATATATATATATATATATATATATATATATATATATATATATATATATATATATATATATAGCCCTTTAGTATTTATCTGCATAAATATATATATGTGTGTGATTTGGAGAACTTTTGGGGTAACAGACTGAGTGAAGCCCCGCTTTCCTGTTTTCTAGGACAGGAAACAGGGGGGATGGGGTTCTTGGCTTTAACCCCCTTCTTGGAGCACAAGTAGAGGGGCCCACTCACTAGAGAGGGACAGAGTTCCTCAATCTATGACCTACTTTCTCAGACAAAGGAGAATATGTGCAACTCCTGTAACTCTCAGCCTATACCCCGTCTCCGTCTCACTCTTATTCTATTGTCGGTCTTTTAATGAAAATGTCCCTCTGTAGTTTATTTTCCTTGTTCTCCATTCCATCACTCTGGAGTTTACTCTATTAATCTGATACTCAGGTTTCTCTCTGTGTCCTGTTTTGCACTTTTCCCTGTCTCACTGTCATATCCCTCACTCATTACCCCCCTTATCCCTTTCTCCCCCTCAAGCTCTTAGGCAGCATAGCAGCTGGGGAGTTTTTCTCTGGCCTGTGACAGACTGTAAATCTGCATAATAACAGTGGCCCATACCGGCTTTGCCTTTAAGAAGTGATGAATGTGTCAGACTCCTCATTTTCCACCTCATTTTGACCTACCATGGAGTAGTAGGTTTGCCTTCCCCGACACCATGGCGGCTCTGGAAACAAACACAGGGCAAGAAAGAGCTCCTAGTTTTGCACTGCATGAATGTAGAGTTGTAGGGACAGAGTGAGGAGGGGGACCAGAGCACTTTCATCCACAATAATGTCTTGCATGCCTCATAATGTTTGTTTAGAGCTATTTATTGTACCAGTCCAGTCTGGGGCATTTTGCTGCTTTTTTAAAGTGTTTGTTTTGCCTGGTGGCCCCTGTTTATATTGATTATAGTGACTTTTCTCATGGCAGATTACATCAGGAATTAATGGCACCTGGAATGTTTTCATGTGCCACATGTTTGCACTAAAAAGCTGGACAATTAAAGAGTTAATGAAGCCAAGCAGCGAACACCAATAATATGCTGATGGATGTGCCTGACTAGCACAGCATAAGCATAGGTTAGTCTAGAACCAGACAAAAAAAAGTGCCCTAAAAGATATTATTTGACTGAAACTGAGATTGTAGAACATTAGTATTTATAAATGACGCTAATTTGATTGCAGCATGTGTTTTCCACATCAAGTTAATAAAATAAATGGATCACAGCAGCATTATAATGAAACATTTCTCCTTGCACTGCACATTTTTGTGGGTTCCCAGCTCCAAAACCATCTGACTCAACTCATCAGCTCTCCTGATGAGGGTAAAATTGTGTGTTGGAGCAGAGAAAACTAAAACAGTCCAGAGAGGATTCAGGACCAGGATTGGGAAACACTGGTGTATGATTAAAATCGCTTCCATGACCCTATTAGCTTCAAGTATTAGCTCATAGCACAGCAGTCTATTGAATGGAAAAGAGCCTCATTCTTCCTATTTTGCTTAAAACCCAAGACTTACCCTTCATCCACCTTCAGTAACTGCCTTATACTGATGAGAGTCACCGTGGATCTGGAGTAGAGATACATCCTGGATAGCATGCTAGTCTATCACAGATCGCCACACGCACACATCCCAACCTAGGAGCAATTTATCTTACACTTACGTGCTTGTTTTTGTGAAATTGGAGGAAACCAGAGAACCACAAAGACATTGGGAGAATGTGTGAAATTCCACACAGATAATAACCTGTGCTCGGGACTGACCCAGGGACCCTTGAGCTGGCAACTCTACCCTCTTTACCACTGTGTCATCCTTCAGGATTTACTAATCATCATAATTCTTAACAGGCTAATTTAGCTTGTATCTGTGAACTTGATTAGTAAAGCTAATAATAATACCCAAACCCCAAGTTGGGACACTCACAGATTGGTGAACCTCTGCCCATCTTTACTTCTGAAAGACTTACTTTTCCTGCCTTTTGTTGCCCCTGTCCCAACTTTTTTGAGACATGTTGTGGCCATCAAATTTCAAAATTACCTTTTTTTTTTTTTAAATTAAATGTTACATTTCCTCAGTTTAAACATTTGATATGTTTTCTTTGTTCTATTGTGAATAACATATGGGCTTATGAGATTTGCAAACCATTGCATTCTGTTTTTATTTACATTTATTTACATTTTACACAGCATCCCAACTTTTTTGTAATTGGTTGTAATAATAATAATTCCTTCGAATCTTTAGGCACTTTTCAAGGCACTCAAAGCACTTTACATTGTATGGGGGGAAATGATGTGATGGCAACCGTAGTGCTCCAGAATGCCAACTGTTGGTGGAGAGGAGAGGAGAGTGATTTAGCCAATACAGGGATGGAGATTATTAGGGGCCATGATTGAGCCAATGGGGGTTATGACAAGTAAAGTATCCAGGGATCTGTAATGACCACAGAAAGTCAGGACTTGACTTTAACGTCTCAGCTGAAAGACCGTGCTGTTTTTACAGTATAGTGTCCCCACCACTATACTGGGGCCTTAAGACCCACATAGACCACATGGTGAGCACCTCCTGTGGGCCTCACTAATATCACTTCCAGCAGCAACCTTGGTTTTCCCCAGGAGATCTCCCATCCTGGTCCTGACCCTGCTTAGCTTCAGTGGGAATCCAGGTGAGAGCTGCAGGGTGATTATGGCTCTGACTGCCACCTATGGAAGCTGCCTATGGAAGCTGCCTTCATATTGTTGTGTGCTCTAGTGTTATTTGGAAACACCAAAGGAAATTGTTACACTTGTGCATACTTTGTTTTATTTGTACTCTCAATTTGCTATTTAGGGTTCTTGAGTTAATAAAATTGTCTACATTTTGTTCATTTGGGCCCTGTTAGCTGATCGGCTCAGTTTATAGTGAGGCCTAATAAGACTGGAAAACTCCTGCTCTCCTGATGTGCTCAGTTTCATCTGCTTGTCAGTGATTACTGAGAAGACTCATTTTCTCATGAGTTCAGATGATGGCTTTATTTCCCAGGTCAACAGCACAAGAGTGCAGAAAGATAAGATAAATAAAGATAAATCTTGTAACAGGGAGGGTCTTTTACCATCCATTAGTTGCATTCCTCATTTTCATGATGTGTTTACGTGGTAGGTTTTAGTGGCTTAATGTCAGCCTTTCCTCTCATTAAAAAGCCTTTATGGAAATTAAATTATAACAATGATTAGTGTTGTTAGATTGCTCAGAGGTGAGAAGACCTTCCTGCTGTGGAAGGATTAGTTGTGTAGATACCGTACCATGTGCATGTGCAACTGATTTATGTATAATTGCTTCAAATGGAAATAAGATAAGTGGAAGCGAATTCTAGGTAATTATAGGCAAATAAAATGTCATATAGCTCATGTGTTTTTTGATAAACTATTGCCAGAGTGCTGGAAACACTTTATCTACAGCTGAACTAATGCCGCAAGGTTCCAGCGCATTCTTTCTTTCTGCTTTGTCTCTCTCAGGACTATCTGGGGTGCATCATTGACTGTGGAGACCTGCCTCTTAAACCAGAGGAGGTCAGCACACTGTTCTGCAACATCGAAGACATCTATGAGTTCAACAGGTGAGTGTTGTTATGCTCTGCTTACTCTTCCTTTGTCTGTCAAAACTTTTTTTTTCCTTTCCTTCTCTGCCCCTCTATGTTTTGCAGTCATTTCTGGGTCAGACGCTACTGCTTGGGTGGTTCTTCTATCTGTTTAACGTGACTCATACAAAGGTTGGCCCAGACTGCAGACAATTGCAGTGAAAAAGACAATGTCCAGGCTGCAGCCAAGAGGAACACTATTTCGCTTTTGAGCCTGTCCAGAAGACTCTCACTCAGACTTGATTGCTATCCTGCAATGCTCTTAACAAGCCCTGGTCATGCCTTTTTTTTTTTCTTTTTTTTTTATAAGCACAAAAGGCAGCATATGGTTCATTATGTCCTGGGTTCATACATGGAGCAGTGAAGCAGGTTATGGTTGAGGCATATTGTATTAATTGTTTTTCATTTCAAACAGTTTTTGGCTTTAAAATAATGAATATTACAAAAAAGCTCTCGAATTTCTACCTTTGCTTGCTTTTCATCATTTCAAACTCATTCTTGGGGCAAAATTAATGAACAGTCTTGGATGACCCAGATGTGTATAAGCAATTACTGGGTAGCTAGTCGGATAGATTACCGCTAATGTACGGCTTATATGGAGGGTGATGGTAAGGGAGGACGACATTCTGACTGAAAAAATCAGCAGGAGTTTTCAGGTGCTGCAAATTTAGAATATTTTAATCACCCAAAATGTATTTCTGCATATTTTGCTCCCATTTTAAGCATATCTTTTATGAAAACAGAACTACATTCCGGAGTGAAAAAAATACATTCCGCATTACAGAAGAGTTAATGGTAGTTTGTGTTTATCAGTAATCATTATTTGGTCAAACAGTTTCTCCATGACTATTATTTGACTTTAGTCCATTGTGGGTGTTGAAGCCTTCAGTATAAACTCTGCTCATCAGCTGTTTTTAGAATATTTTGAATATCTTTCGAGGTAGCATCCTCATGCCTCTTATATTTCATCAACCCAGGACCTCTCCTGCTGAGGGCTTTGTTTTCACATTTCACTCTCTCATGTCCACTCCAGGCCTTTCTCATTACAGGACCTCCTCTGACATTACTAAATGATGAAATCTAACATTACGTTTTTCCAGCAGCCCCCACGGGAAATCTGCTTTATTATGTGGTAACAGAAAATCTTACAAAAGTCATGGGTGTATTTGCGGCATATTGTATGGTAATATCTATAAAATGCAGGGTGTCAGTTCCAGGTTTTTGTTCCCTCCTCAGGCACTCAGGCTTCTCTGAAATTCGTTTCACGTGTAAAGGAATGAGAGTTAATCACAGTTCCACTGCAGCACAGATTAGTTCCTCATTCTTCTCCATATTTGTTTAGAGTGGAAGGCTGACCTTGTTTTTTCCCACAGTTTATATTTTATTGCTCCTGCTCTTCTTTGTCTTATCCATTTCATCCTCTCATTTCTATGGAATGAGGTCCCTGTTTTCACTCACAATGCTGCTGTATCTTTTTCTTGGCACCAGTCAGTGCATACAGATGTCATGTTACCTGGAGCCAAAGCAGCCAGGCTCTGAGGTAGCGCTCTAGGCCTCTATAGTGAATACTCTACACATGGCCTGTCAGAGAGTAAAGGCACAGGCAGGCGAGCAGTGCATGCTGAGCCAGAAGACAGCCTACTGTCTCTTCCCACACTCATCATATCTGTTATATTACAGTACTATACTGAAGTGAAATGATAGAGTGTGATTTTAGTCTTCATTGCCCATTCACTGTAGCAGAGCAAGTTATATTTACTACCTTCTGAATTCGTGTTTTGAGCTTAGAATAGAGAAAATGGAAAGGTAGTGATGAAAAGACTTTTCTCAGTTATATTCCTTGTTTCCGCAGCACATTTGGAGCTTATTCATCAAACAACATTGTTGTTGCACTACTAATTGTTAAACACTCCACACAATGAACTGAGTGCTGAAATTCCCTTTTCACAAATATTTTGTTATGAGTTTTACTCCCATGGAGAGTTGACCATAGCGTTATTTGTCTGAAGCCAGGCTCTTCGATATGTGTTTGTAGAGGTAATATTAAACATGATCTAATCTCAAACTCCATGCAATATTAAAAATGCAGCATTTATTTGGAACACTTCTGAATCTTATATGTGCTAACCCTAACCCCAACACTAGCATAAGCCTAACTCCAGTGTTTTTTTGTTAAATGTATAATGATTAAAATTTTTGTATGTTTAGTCATTACATTCTAACTAGTAAATGAATAAATCATAGCGATAACTTTATGTCTGTGTGTGACTACAAGAGAGATACAGTATGTGGTCCGCCAGGGCAAGAAGCCTAACATAGCCATTTAGAACATAGGCCAGTTTCAAAAGCATATTTCTCACCCTGGAGGTCAGAAGGGGGGCATTTATTGGAACCATCCAGACAGATTCCTCAACTAAGTGAAATCTAGACCGCTGTCAGACCTCTATCTCCTCTGCTCCATCATCTGAGTTCTTTATCTGTTGTATGGCTTTGATATTATGTCCACAGTAGCACTTTTTCCAAGTTTGAGGAAGGACCCATGTTAAGCAGCATCCTTTGCTAAAGACAGACGTGGGAGGACTCCCCAGACACTCTTACACCAGTTTTGTTTGCATAGGCACCTATCGTATCCATTAGTTTTCCTATTATTATTATTTTTCTTCTTCCCCACTGGGAGTCTATGGCAGCCCAATGAACCGTAAGTAGGAAAATTATGAAATTTGGCACATTCGTATATAGGACCATGAGCAGTACCTGGACCAATTATGGGGTCTCTAGGACCAAGTCTGTGGTGCCACCAACAGTTCAAATATTCACTTTTCAAATGATTATAATTGTTGAACACTTTGTCAAAGAGAAAAAAAATGTAGTTCAGCAGATTACTCTCCTCATACTGATTACAATCCATGTCTTACTTTAAGACTCCACCCATTACAGTAGTCACCATTTTGAAATGTACAGTATTCATTTTTTTCTTTACTCCTCATTCACATTTTGTCCAATTCTTACCAAATTTGGCTCAGATGATCAGTGGACAGAATCGCATAAACTGACTGAACAGAATTTTTATATTCATATTTGTTCAAAATATCACATTTTGATATTGCAAATTTAACGATGCTGACCCAAAATTGGACCAGAGGCTGTATCTCGGCCATACTGTGATCAATCGTAATGAAACTTGGTAGACTTCATCAGCAGTATGATCTGGGGGTCCAGGGCAAATTTGAGAACAGCACCACCTACAGGTCATGAGATTTGAAAGATTACTGTTTTTGCTTAGAACTTTTGAATACTTTATCAGGATCGGACGAACCGCCTGTCTGCCATTTTGAAATTTGTCATATATTGTAATATCTTTTAAAATATTTGACATATCGGCACAAAATGTGGTAGGGATCATTCATAGCATGTCCTCTAGAGACCTGAGAAATTTGAATGCAGCGCCACCTAGTGTTCTAAAGATGTAAGGGTTTATTTTTTGTAATAACACGTAACTTTTGAAAACAATTGTCCAAAATAATTTTTTTTGGTGTCATTACATGACTGGCACACTGTGATAAACAGCAAGCATCAATTCTAAAGGTCCTGGGTTTGATTCCTGTGTGGTGCAAGTTCTTAAAAGTTTGTGCAATGTTGTGTCTTTCAGTTCCTTTCTTTTTTTGCTCAGCATTGCACTAACCTTTCAACCTCTTGGCATGCAAATAAATTCCTCTGATCTGTTAACTTCCTGTTCAATCTTAATTTCAGCTGTGTTCTGAACCTATATTTTATTCATTCGTGCACATTCTATTTCTCCTCTTCGCGTTCTTCAGGCTCCGCATTGCACCTTTGGTGGTTGGCCCCATTGAACACTGCCTGCAACTTTAATTCTATATGATTTTCAGAAGCAAAGAGGTGTAGATTTATTGTCAATTAATCTTAGAATCTTTGCCTGCCCCAGGCAAAGATTTTCTGGCCCCATGCTTCAGAATCTTCAAGGTTTCAGTGTAATTGGATCACTGCACATTTCTGCAACTTTTCAACACCAGGACATAATAAGCTTATAAGAGTAAAATATAGATATGGGATTAAAAATGTTATAGTTTTATATGAAATGGTGGAGGGTAAATGTGATTCCTTGTTTCCAATGCAAGTCCCAACACCCCTTCTTGTGAAAGTAAGCTGTTCTTGGCCATGTTTAGTGATGAAAGTTATGACACTCTGTAGCAAAGCTTGGAGTCTAGCTCATGAGACTAAAAGAGGAATTATCACTCCAAACCTAGAAATGGAGCAGTAGCGAGTGCCTCTGGATGGAATCATGTCTCCAGTGCAACTTTAGGTTTGACAGTTTTATAAAATATATGAGCACAATGAAAAATGCTTAAATAAAGTATGCTTTTCTCTGTACATACCACACTAACTGCATTAGCAGACACATGTTGAGAATGTGTGAAAGAAGCCAGATGACAGTAGGCTGAGTAAAGGAATAGAATAAGAGGCCAAATAAGTCATTAAAACAATATAGGAAGAGGTTAAGGTGGAGATGGAAGGAATGAAGGCAAGGAAGGGAGTTTTTGAATTTAAGGTCCCTTGCAGGTAACTCCCTTTCCTGATCCTGATTAAAACTATAGGAGGTAGAAATAGGGATTATCAGCATCGTTTTTTCCAACACTGCCAGTGATAAATTCCCCAGGTTACTTCTCTTTCACCACATACGGATTCCATAACAGCACATGGGGTTTCTGAAACCTTGATTCATTCATTATTCTGTATACTTTATTAAACAACTCTGACACATTTAAAGATCTGATCAGTACTTGGCCTGCATTTTCTAATGGTGTTAAAAATCTATGTAAGTGTTTCGCGATTGACAGCATGGAAAAGTAATAGCAAACATATAACAAGCATATAACTCAAGTCTTTGGCTCAGATGAGCCAACATGTTCCTCTGATTTTTAGTGCCAAATTCTCAGATGATGAACCAGATTGTTATTATAGCCATCTTGGCTATCAGAGTGTGAATATAAGTAGATGTATGGCCTATGATCAGAGTACTATACCTCTTATTTAGCCTTTTATATGGGGAGATCTTTGTTCTGGGGGGAAAAAAATGCATACTGCCAAGCTGTATAAACAATATTGTTTTGTTCTGCCTCTCTATTGTAACCAAGCCTCGAGCATCACAAACCGTAAATGGCACTTAGGAAACGCCAGCTCCTTGTTGTGCTTTACAGCAGACTGGCATGAATTCCCCTCCACTTTTGTTATAACCAAATTGAAGCCCCCTCACCACAAAGGGCAGCTGCAAAACGTGCTCTGTCTCCAGAGGAGGAGGAAAAGACGCTGAAAGCTGGAGCACAGCGGTTTTCCCCGTGAACTTTTCCCCTCGGCCACATGTAAGCGTGATCAGAGAATGTACAGAGCACCATGTTGTTTTCTTTGTAGCATCGGGGAGGGTTCCCCACAGACTGACCAGTATAGTAACATGATGCCTTTTTAGTGATGATAGTTCAAAGTTTGCTGATGAATTGAATGAAGTCCAATGTGTTCAGTCAGCTAAATGTTCACCAAGCTCTTGTTAGATCTTCAAGGGAAGGGTTGCAACCTCACACCAAAACCCCCGGAGAACAAGTGAAAAATCCCAGTTTTTCTGTTTTATGTCTGACTCATGATAGTTATTGTTTTACAAAAAACTAACCCTAAATCCCTCTACTACTCTTCTGTCCCGCCAACGATGCTGTCCAAGATAATCCACGCCTGCTGTTTTTGATTCATTCAGTCACTATATGCAGAGCTCCTTTGCTTTCTCTCTGCTCACTGCCATTTAATAGATATAAATCATGCATACTGTATTCTCAGGAAGCATATTTATCTGCGTATGGTTTGTGATAATGTTATACACATCTTAGTTAAGGAAGAAATGTGAGCTGGCAGCACACACATGGCATGCACATATTCAGAATTATTTAGCGTTCTGGTCCAGGGGTCTTGCAGCAGGAAAATCCAGAGAATGGGGTTCAATGTCTGTAAGGTCTGCTGTGGGGATCTGGGGGAAATGGGATGGGGGTTGGTCTCTGAGCCAAAATAAGATGTATTCCATCTGTGTGCTCTTAAGTCGATAGTGGGGTTGAACCAATGGAAAAGAAACAAATGAATGCTATGTGGAAATGGAGACAGGGATCGGGGTTTACTGTAGCCAGGGTCGTCCTTTTGAAACACCAGTCCCAGATGTCTCCATAGAAGGAGAATAACACTGCTCAAACAAAAAACTAGGCCCAAATCCTAGCTCAGGAGAAACAATTGGGCTTCCATGCTCTGAGGTGTGATACTGCCTAGATTTGAAACATTTATCATTCTTATCATGTTTACTTCTGAGATGTACAGTATTTGTGAGAATTTGAAGTCAGGCAACAGCAGAGTTCTCACTTTGTGAATCACATCAAGATGTGACTAAAATATTTGGTCTATCAACAGTGAGCTTTTGGAAGATCTGGAGAGAAGCCCTCATGCAGCAGCTATAGCCGAATGCTTTGTTGAGAGGGTAAGTAAAGAACAGTGAGGTCATGAACTTTTAAATTATATCATTAATAGAGAATCATTTGCATGTACATCTGTAACATGTCACATGATGCTCGTGTCCTACAAACAGCAAAGAAAAAATTTTGTTTTTTTCCACATTATTTATTTCACTGCCACAACAAAGTAAGAAAGACGTCTATGATTTAAATTGTCTTAAAATGTTTTATGTTTCCTTGGAGTGGTGAAATTGCTTATTCAAACACAGCTTGTTGAACTTGTTAAAAAAACAGCTGTGTGAATGTGCCATATGTAGCCTGGCAGTGTAGCAGAGGCACAACAGTGGAATATTGTCTGTGAGGTATTTGTGTGAAAGACAGATGGGCTTTGTGAATGAATCCCAAACATATCAGCAAACTGTGCTGACCTTTGAACATGAGCATGTGTGTCAACTGAGGGAGTTTGCAGTCCCTTTCACTGACACACTCCACACTACAGGGACAGGCTAATAACCAGACCTGGGTGGCATGGGAGCACAGACAATGCCATCTTTGTGTTTAGTGAATATGTCACTGATGTTTTTTTCTCTGTATTTGCTGTTTGCTGATGGTATCAACCTCTCTCCCAGGATTTAAGGCTACATTTTCTTCTTGCAGAATTGGGCACTTTTTTTGGGGATCAATTAGTGTATAGTTAAGGACAGTACATTGGATTAAACCATTATCAGAGAAAAAAAAGTATTTTTATCCAAAGAAAGAGTTCTAAGCTAGAGAGCTTAGCTATCAAACTTTAAATAAAGCACATTACATTACTTGGCAGACACCCTTATTCAAAGCCACTTACAATGATCTCATTTATGCAACTTAGCAGTTCAGGACTAAGGGCCTTACTCAAGGGCCCAACAGTGGCAGCTTGGCAGTGCTGGGATTGGAACTCACAACCTTCCAATCAGAAGTCTAACATCTTAACCACTAAGCTACCACTTCCCTAAATAAAGTGCAAATCCAATAAGATTAAGTGCTTAAAGTCCATATCTGGCCAGGTCCAGCCCCCAGTTGTGATACACAGTATCCAGACCAGGGTGGCAAAGTAGTACCTCACAACTCACAGCTCCAGGGCCCCTGTTTAAAACCTGAGTTTGGGTTATTGTCTATGCAGAGTCTATGCATTCTCTGTGTGGGTTGTCTCCAGGTTCTCTGCTTTCTTCCCACCTCCCAAAAACATGCCCATAGGGGGATTGGCTGTACTAAATTTCCACTAAGTGTAAATGTGTGTATGCACGGTACCACGCTATGGTTTATTTCCACCTAATATTCAGTGTTCCTAGGATTGGCTCCTAACAGCATAAAGTGGTTAATGAAGAGGAATCTATTAAGTAATGGAATATTGCAGCATCAATTCGATTAAAAAAATAGAAGTACATACCAAGTACATACCAGTATCAGTGGCTATTTTAGGACCTTATTTGGACTAATTTGGCCTTTTCTCAGGATCTCAGTGAAAGAATATCAGACACCAGTATTTTTCCAAAACAAAGATTTCTGTAGTGAGCATCAGGCTCCAAATAAAGCACAAATCAGACATGTTTACATGCTTGGACAGAAGCCCATTTGTGGCCATCAGTTCCCAGTTATGAAACACAGTATCCAAAGCAGATTAAGGACATCACGTAATTATGATGTGATGATAAAAATAGTGTATGTGGGTAGCACTGGTTTACATTTTGATACAGGGCTCCAAAACAGCAGCTGCGTGATTGCGGGTTTGTGTCCTAGATGGATCATAAGAGCTGCAGCTGAAGATCCCCACCATTAAGCTAATTGCTGAACCCTTTAAGTTGCTATAATGACTCCCATGTTTCCTCTGCCAATTATCCACCCTTCTGAAACCTCTGTATATGTTTGTATGAGTTATAAGTAGTTTTTAAAGTTCAGCTATATGGTCTGTATATTGATATTAAAATAGTCAGACAATTGTGTATTTATTTGTGTAATAAATTAATTATTTTTTTCTGGTTTAGAGTGAAGCCTTTGACATTTACACCATTTACTGCATGAACTATCCCAAGTAAGTAGATTTATTTACAGTATGTTTTCTGTGCTTTAGTTATGGAATGCTTTGCACTCACATATTTCATTTCAGAACACAGTAACTCACTACATGTTGACTATGCAGTTGTTGTTATGGCTTGTAATTACCTCAGATTTAAACGCTTATACAACAAACCACCATATACAGAACAAACGCCTTTAAAACCATACATTACCTTAAACCCCTATTGGCTTTTTATTCAGTTACAGCATATTATTTAGTAAGTACTATGAATTATTTAGTAACTACAGCAAAACTAATGGTACAGATGTGTACTATGAGTGGGAGGAATGTAAGTCTGGACCCATTGATGAGCTAAGTAACATAATCCATTGATTAAAAAAATATACTCCGTATTTAGAACCTTGACTAAGAGGTTGACTTCCTTTGCTAAGGTTCAGTTTGCTCATCTTTCTTATCATACCGTCGATTTGACCTTGTGGTATATAGTATTGCTTAATCCATTGTCGAGCTATTGATAGATATTAGATTTTAGTGCTCCTATCACTACTTCACTGCCAGTGACAGTTTTCATATGGATGGATTACATTGCATGAAGGCTGTGTTTCCATTTCTTCTACTTCATTCCCATGGGCCACTAAAATGCCTCAGCAGCAGATGTTCTGCTCAAGCTGATTCATGACCACAGTCATATTTACTCACTCATATAGACACAGAACCAAATAACACTGGCTCCACTGCACCGCTTTCAGTGTGCTAGTATGAGAGTGTGAACCTGAACCATATGACCCCACTATGCCTCAAGGACCAGCAGTATTTTTTCCTGATGCAGTTTGCAGAGACCTTAGCAGCTGCATTTTGAGATGCTGGGTGTTTTTGTAAATGGTTTAGGTTTGTCATAAGGACGTTTTACAGAGCCATCAGCTGAATCCATTAGCACAGTGATATGACAAGCCTGCCAGACAGTGCTGCTTATCTTATGTCTCTCAGTGGACCGTCCTGCCCATGACTGTCTACCTTCTACCTTCTTCCTAAACACCAGCTCAGTGGCCGTCCTCAGGGAATGCATGAAGAACGAAAGCCTGGTGCGCTTCTTCCAGGAGAGGCAGGCAACTCTCTGCCACTCACTGCCACTAGAGACCTACCTGCTAAAACCTGTACAGAGGATCTTGAAGTACCACCTATTGCTGCAGGTCAGTGTATGGACAGGGAGTTGTTTTACACATGACTGTGCTCTTTCTAGCTAAGTATTTGGGTGTTAATCTCTGAGATTTACACAAATTCTGTAACTCCTACTTCATTGTCTGTTTAAGGTAGTTTCTGTGAAAGCTAGTTTCTATCTAAAAGAGTTATAAAGCAACATAATAGAAAAGAGAAGCAAGAACCAGAATAGTGTGTTGTAGTTCTTTCATCAGTTTCAAGAATGTAATCAATGTCTCCCCCTTCTGACAGGAGCTGTCCAAGCACTTTGACAAGAGTGATTCAGGATATGAGATGGTGGAAGACGCCATCATCACCATGACAGCTGTGGCCTGGTACATTAACGACATGAAGCGGAAACAGGAACATGCAGTACGACTCCAGGTGCAAGCAGAAATATTTTGTCTTTTGTTTTTCAGTGCAATAAGTCATAAATAATATAAAAATCATAAATCATAAAAAAAAAATACTAAATTGTTTACAAATTACAGTACCCTCTAAAACATAAAAATGTTTCGTCTTTTTTGGTAATTAAAAAAGTCAGTATCAGTATTACAAAGCCATTGCTTTTAATTCAGAACAGTTTAATACATCTGCAGATAAATAAAGATACATCTGTCTCCAGATTTTATGACGCCATCTGTCAGATAGTGGTGAAGAAGTGTTATTATCCAATCAGCCAGTCATGTGGCAGCAGCAGAATGCATAAAATCATGCAGATACAGGTCAAAAGCTTCAGTAGTTTACCTGTATCTGCATGATTTTACGCATTGCGCTGCTGCCACATGATTGGCTGATTGAATATTTATATGAAAGAGAAGGGGTACAGCTGTTCCTATTTAAGTGACCAGTGAGTGTATATATCAAATAAATGACCACAAATACCAGTAAACAGTAATAAACTAAACCAAGTCAATAATTAGCATGTCCACATTTGCCTTTTAAAACCCAATTCTCAGTTCTCTTAGGTCATATAATTTTATAAGGAAATCTGAAATCTTGTAGAACTTGCTATAATCCTTTTGTAGACTTTGACTGTCTCACTTCTGTTTCTCCAGGTGAAACCAGACAACCTTATTGACATTTTGATTTGAAACGTTCTCTGTAACTAAATGTCTTGCTTTCTTTAATGTCACAGAGAAAATAATTCCTGGTAACATTTAATATTTGGGGGGCAAATACATTTTTAAATAAGGTCTTTTCTACTGACACACTAAGAAATAAGAGATGCAGAAGAGTCGGGCTGCAACCAATGATTATTTTCAGAATCAATTAGTTGGCCGATTATTTTTCGATTAATTGATTAATGGGGGGGGGGGGGGCACATTCGGGTTAGTAAAAAAATAATGTGTTCCATTTGAGACGATATTACCTTTCTAAAATTCATACACTAGACCAGTGGTTCTCAACCTTTTGTGAGCTTTGGACCCCTAGAATATTTCTAACAATCAACAAGGACCCCATCACTCCACAACAATTATAGGCTATATATTAAACAGTCATTTCTATATATGTTGCTTTATTTTATTAATATTTAACATTAATATTATTAACATTAAAATTTAATCAAAACATTAAGATTTGATTTTTTACATTTTATTGTTAGTGTGACATTTTATTTGACTCTCTGAATTATCCTTTGTTTATTATATCCATCAATGCAACACTTTAACTTGTCTTCCACTCAGGTTTTTGCAAATGATCATTTCATTTGTAAATAAATGTAAAATAAATCCATCAACGAACGATCGTCAGCTCAACTAACATGATATTTGCGAATAACCAAACTGATTAATTTTTAAAACATCTCATTTGAATATGTTTTGATACATTTAACAAAAATATACACATAATATTATTTAAACATTTTAAAAACATTCCTACGGACCTCCTGCAATTACACCACTGACCACTAGGGTTGAGACCCCCGATGAGAAACACCTCACTAGACGGTAGTGCAGAGTGCATAGTGAAAGTGTATATTACGTCATTTGGAACACACTTTAATATTTATTCTCCGAACAGTAGTAACGTAATGAGTAAATGTACCCCGTGCAGACCAACTAGTCCATAATAAGATTCGTTGACAACGATTTCCATAATCGATTATTATAGATTTTATAGAGTAGTTGTTGCAGCTCTACAGAAGAGATACGATTACCAAAAAGTTGCTTGAAATGTATATGTATAATGGGCAAAAAATAATTTTGAAACTGGGCGATTCCAAAATGGCAAAATATTAAGTTTTAAACCATCTTAACAACAAATAACTGGTCAAGAAATTAGCAAGAATTAAACAAATAGATAAAGTAGCTTATTATGGGATAGCTTTCTGTCAGAGACTTCCACTCACGCAGAAGGCGCGACAGCACGCATTTTCGGGTTCATTGACATGACTTTGTTTACGTCGTACGTGTGTATTTGTTATGATTTATGTCCTGTCTCCACTGTTATTGGATGTCTCAATTGTTCTCATTAATCACAGCTGTTTTGGGTTACACCCTTGATTACGTTTTTATTTAAACCCCTCGTGTGTCTATGTTCGTTGCAAAGTGTGTCCTAGAGACCAAGCTGGTTGTTCCTCAGTTTGTTCATGGCGTTTATCCGGTCCTCGTTATTTGATTCCTGTCTTCGCCTAGTTTATCCTGTTCGCCTGTTTTGACCACGCCATCGTTTCACGTTTTGGATTTGGGTTCCTTAATAAAGCTCTTAACTGCACGTGTATCCTGCATCTCCTCCTTGGCTTACCGTGACACTTTTCCCTTTGATTTCTCTACATGTTTAAACCTTGTGGCCCTTGATGCGCTGTAGGAGTTGTGGCAGAATAGTAATGACTAATCTTTTAAGAAAAAAATTAATACATCTCAGAACATATTTTTGGAAACTTTTATACACCCATGTTAGTTTAATTTTTTCATTAAACATTTTAATGATTATCATGATTTTACCTTTGTATATAAGAAAACCATATATTGTATGTGAATTTCCCTGTTTCTAATTTCTGACCAATGATTTGTTAAGACCATTAAAAACTTAATGTTTGCCATTTTGGTTCTGCCTAGGAGTGTATTTAGGCTATGGAAACACACAAATACACACAATTAAGGCTAAAATTATTAGCACTGAAGTGGAACCTAACAAATTTGTCACATTCTGACAGGAGATTGAGAGTCTGTTGCGAAACTGGACTGGTCCTGATCTCAGCGGCTTTGGAGAGCTGGTTCTGGAAGGTTCCTTCCGGGTTCAGAGGGTTAAAAAAGAGAGGGCCTTCTTCCTCTTTGATAAAATGCTGCTTATTGCAAAAAAGAGGATGGAACATTTCATCTACAGCACACACATTTTTGTGAGTCATCAGTGTTACAAATCACTTTGTAAATCTTTTGGTATGCTGTAATGTTTGGATTAGTTGTCCAGATATGAAGTGTTGTGAAAGTCAAAAAATTGTTCATGTATAACCTCTTTTGTCATTTTCAAGTGTTGTAACTTGCTCTTGGTGGAGAACATGAAGGATCCTCTCTGTTTCAAGGTGTCAGATCAGACAATCCCAAAACAACAGCACATTGTTCAGGTAAGAAATGAAAGATGGGAGACATCAAAGATATACTGCTTTGTCATTCTGTTAGGTACTTATACCATGGTCTGTCTGAATACTTGATTCTGATTGGCTGGAAGGTGCGTTAAAACCAGAGACAGTTCCAGACAGTTTAATGGCTGTTCTAAATTAATGCGCCTATAAGCAACTGTAACCATAGAAACATATAGTTAAACTCACAGCTTCATTATTAGTAGAGATACGGCACAGACACACACACAATTCCCCTACACCCCATCTTGCGCTCTCTCTCTCTCTCTCTCTCTCTCTCTCTCTCTCTCTCTCTAATAGCTATTTATTCAAATTAATGTGCTCTTATCACACTACTTTATCTCTGTGTATGATTAAGAGCAGACAGAATTCTAGATCTGATGACCTGTATATAAAATAACAAAAATTATACCAAAAATTAAATTGTTATTAAATAAAATAAACATTTTTTATATTTTCAGTCAAATATCAGTGACAGCTTTAACTTGGCAATGCAGGCAGGTGGTCACGTTATAAGTGGGATAATCCACGGCTAGGTGTGCGTTGCACGATTTTAATGCACCCCACTTCTTTGTGTCCACGTCGTGCATTAAAGTCATGTAACGCACAACCTTGCCGTGGATTATCCCTTATATATACACTGTATGGACCAGAATAGGACCACCTGAACAGGCATACAGCAGTGACACTTGCATGGTAGTGCCATGGTCTTGCACCATACTGGCACAGTACATCAGTTGAACCACTGTTTAAACGCCTCAATGTGACTGTTGGATTGAGTAACAGTTTACCAATCAAAATTATCCAACCAATAGTGGTCATAAACTGATGCTGATGAAGGGCCAGAGCAAGGGTGTCCAATCTTTCCAGAAAGGGCCGGTGTGGGTGCGTTTTAATCAACTGATTATACAGGTAGAATTGGGTGTGGTACTCCTGCTTGATTGGAATGAAAACCTACACCCAGTGTGACCGCTTTTTGTTGATAAAATTGGACGCCCCTGGGCTACAGGAACATTAACACATGCTGTACATGCAAAATCGGGTCCTTTAAATTTCAACTTCTCAGTTGTATCCTGTCTCAAATGTAAGCCACTTTGGATGAAGTGTCAGCCATATGACTTAAATGTAAAAGGTAAATTATAGGTGCCCCAATATTTAGGAGTACCTGATTAAAATACTATTCACTATCCACTGACAATCAGCTATTCATTGAGTCTACATTCCTGCCACAGTGATATATTACCATTGTTTTTATAACAATGGTATGGTATATAACAACTATGTTACCATTTGTTTTTAACATCGGTCTATAGTTTATGAACCTTCTATTTTCACTAGGCTAAAAACCAGGAGGAAAAACGATTGTGGCTGCACTACCTCAAGAGGCTAATAGTGGAAAACCATCCTGCATCTCTCCCCCAGAAGGTAATATTTACACCAAGACATGCATTGTATTCCTTAGTGTTTGAATTCAATAATGATCAGAATTCATGTAAGGAATAATTATTCCTCTTATATTACAGTGATTTACCAACAATTACACATTTGTATTTATTAAGGGACAGAGTGAGATACTTTTCTATGTCTGTATAGTAACATTCAATGTTGTGGAATGACATTGAAACAAGTTAGTTCTTGTTACGACTTCAAACCAGTCCTAAATAGTTCTTCCTTCCTGTCCCACCCTAAAAGAACAACATTATCTCAAATTACTAGTGTGAAGTCTCAATCTATAAATCTTACATAAGTGTTCTCCATACAGAAAGCTTTAAGATAGCATAGGAATGATTATATATTTTACTTTGTTAAATAAACTTATAGACTTAAAATTATGTGATGTCCACCATACAAGTCCCTGTGAATGAGAGCTGTGTTGTTATAGAAAATGAATCAATGCATTCTGACTAATCACAATCAAGAATTTAACAGAGCAGTGTTATAATCTACTAATATATTATAATTATAATCTAGCATAAAATATTATTCAAACATTATTTGAAACATTGTACAGAGCTCCTCTATGATAAAAAACGACTTGTAGGACTCTAAGTCTTTTTAGTAGCTAACTTACAGCCTAATATTTTGTTTTTACAGGCAAGGCAGGTCCTTGGCGATACTTTCTGTCCATGTAAGTAATGCAGGCATGTTTAGATCTTGATCTGCATGGTGCATGAACCAGAAAACCACAACCATGTTCGAGCTAATAACTACAGCTGCATAGGGTTTGCCAAGAATGGCAACCCCTAAAAGTTAGCTCATCGCATTCATGCAGATTTCACACACTTGAGTAAATTATGTTATGCATTTCTTGTGTCTTTAATTTGTGTTCTTTATTAATGAGCTATTTTGGCTTAACATTCAGCACCTCAGTTTGAACAAGAGCCAAACCGAAAGCCTGTCCCTTCTCCTCGATTAGATGACGCCCATGGCTTTCACAGAGGAAGAAGACAATCAGGTTTGAAAGCAAGTTTTATAGTATAGAGTTCACACTTAAATTTTTAATTTTTTAAAGAAAAGTTACTATATTAATATCAATGTATTGTAGATGGCAATCCATAGAAACTTGTGTGAATGACTTCACCATATTTATAGGCTGATAGATATTTCAAGGGGAGGGCAGGAAGGGGCTGTTTTACAGAAGATCACTTGGGGACCACAGGCTTTCATGTACATTTAAGAAACTGAATTTAATTATCCTGTATTGCTACTTTGCTTATGCTATTCTTCAGAACCCCCAGAATTTATCTACACCCCTGAGAAGGCCAGGAAAAACCTTCCATTGCTACTGGAAGGGAACCTGCCATATCGCAGAGGGCGCAGACAGTCAGGTGAAAATTACAGAACAACATACAGATATTCATAATAGAGTGCTTTGAGGTAACACATGGATAACTAATTTTAGTAATAATTTGTGGTTACTTTTGGCTTGGGTGTTACAAAATGACTTGTTATGCTTCTAGCTCCTGCCAAAGACATAGAAGCAGCATTTCAACAAAGTGGTGAGTGTGTTCCCCATAATAAATGCCATGGGAAATGAATACATAACTACCATAACTTATATTTTAATTTCTAACCTAGCATTTATTCCAAATAAAAGTTTGGTTTTAATTTTTCTGTGCTCCTTTTTATTTCTGTACCATGCACCATTGGACAATAGCCCCTTTAAAGGTGAGAGACTTATTTTACAGAGTAATTGTATAAATTTCTATAGCATTTTCAATGAAGACACAACATGTGCTAAACAAAAAAGTACTTGACCTGACAGTTCTTCTTATGTGTTTGTATTTGTGGTTTCCTAGGCTGGTAGTGAAGGTGAGCTTTACACACAGGTCGAGAGTTTGGCCTCCTCTGGCAGTGCCAGTACTCTTGCATCATCAGTCATAGAGGTTGGTTCAGGCCAGGATAAATTGGTTCTTGGTCAGGATGAAGATGAGGAGATGTCACCACTCCCTACACCTCCAACGCTTTCCATCACAGAAGAAATCATGCAGTTCATCAATGAGAGCCGTGCACGAGAGGGCATGCCAGAGCTGTCTTCTAATGTGGTAAGAAATAAATTAGGAAATATGACCACTGATATATCTAAAACAATTTGTATCTTGTAAATTGCTAATATCAATAGGAATGAGATGGGTAAATTTCATCACAACAAACCATTGACAAAGCCAGTCTGAAAGTTTAAAATAGTTTGAAATCTGAAGGTAAATGTGCAATTTTAAGAAAGAAAGAGACAGATAAATAGGGTGCCAATACTGGTAGAGTCGGATAGAGACAGGGTGCCAATACTTATAGAGCTGGGTAGATAGCAAGGGTGCCAATAATTTTAGAGTTGACTAGATAGCTAAGGTGTCAATACTTGTATAGTTGGATAGATAGACAGGGTGCCAATACTTTCAGTTAGATAGCTAGATAGGGTGCCAATACATCTATAGTTGCATAGATAGGGTGACGATACTTTCGAGTTGAATAGCTAGATAGGGTGCCAATACTTTTGAGTTGAATTGGCAGCACCTTAGGTAAGTCAGATTTTAAACCATCAGCCCACTGACTAACAGGAACACGGCTTCCAAGAACATCAGAAACGGAACTCACCTCGTATCCGCCATACAGCATGAACGTCTGAGCATAACACTGAGTGCATTCCAGTACAGACTCTTTTTTACCTTGTTGACACCCAGCAGTTTTATGACAACTGTCCACAAACCACAAATGCACTCGAGGACACCCTTTATATATTTCTGTACCCCTCTGACTGACACGAGTGACTATTTTCCTTCAAAGTCATCAGAGAAATCAGTCAACTTCTCCACTTCAGTAGGCAGAAATATTTGAGAGCATATGGCAATAACATCCAACGGATTCAGGTTGTACAACTTGATTTTATGTGACATCTAAGTCTGAAATGGACCCATGCCCATTTCTCTAGGATGTTTAAAATCTTTTGCCATTTTATCTACTTGCTTAGGGCTCAGTGGCTGATATTTTATCGTAACTTTAGCCTCATCCTGCCCTTTTGGCTTTGATTCTTTAATCGACATTGGTGCTACGCTGATGTCTGCTGGATCTAAGCCAGAGTCACCTGACTCATCCTCGGAGGATGACTTGCTCAAAGACTGCAGCTGACTTTAGCCTGGAGAGTGTTACATTTTTGAGAATTTTTTGAGTGGAAATGTTTATGATTAGCACATTCCTGCATCAGTGTAGTGATTTTCTCAACCATATCTTACATTAGGAAAAGCATGCCATTGTCTAAACACTTGCACCACTATGTCAGGGTGTTTACAATTGACACATTTCTCCAAAGCTGAAAAACATTGCTCTCTACTCCACACTGTCTGTTCTGAAATACCAAGATCTTTACATAGTTTAGTCTTTTTCTTTCCACACACTTTATTTAGCATTTGCCCTAGCTCCTTCTCAAAACCAGTTATATAAACATAAGGCAAGGAAACAGCTGATGAGGACAACTCTCTAGGATCCTGAACACTCGTTGCCATTACCAAAATGAAACAAAGCAACTAATTCCATCGAGAAACTTTGACTAAACATCTTTTAATTCAAACTCGCTTATTTGAGGTGACACTACTTTTAGAGCTGGACAGATAGGGTGCCAATACATTTGGAGTTGTATAGATAGAGTTCCAATACTTTTAGTGTTGGATTGATAGATAGGGTGCCAGTACTTGGAGAGAGAGTGGGAGAGAGAGAGAGAGAGAGAGAGAGAGAGAGAGAGAGAGAGAGAAAGTGAAAGTGAGGGCATGTTTTGTTACAGTTACATTGACAGAGGGAGAAAGGAGGGGCTTCAGGCTGTGTGCAGATAGATAGAAAGATAGAAATAGAGGTAGGTAGATAGATAGATAGAAAGAAATGGAGATAGATAGATAGATAGAGTGAGTGCCAATAGTTGTAGAGTTGGTTATATAGATAGATCAATCAATAGATAGATAGAGAAAAATATAGAGAGATAGATAGATAGATAGATAGATAAAGTGAGTGAGTAGGTAGGTAGGTAGATATATATATATATATATATATATATATATATATATATATATAAAGATAGATAGAAATAGAGGTAGGTAGGTAGATAGATAGAAATAGAGGCGGGTGGGTGGGCAACTTGAGGGTGTGTGTTACAGGTATATTGACAGAGTGAGAGGGAGAGAAGAGGGGCATGCAGGTGTGTGTGAGTTTTGACAGTTGGAGTTTGAAATCTTGAACATTCTGTCTATGTAAGTGAATTTTGGGGATTTTTGATCGTCTGCTCGATCAAAAATATAGTCTGATCAATCTCTTAGAAAAGTCATAGCACACTAAGTCAGAACAAATTAAAGGTGGTGAGTTTGGTGCATGTAGCTTGAAAGCTCTGTGAGGAGTAGCATTTAGAATTTTTTTGGTCTCATAATGATAATAATAATCTATAAAAAAAAAAAAAATCTAGAAAAAATTATAATAAGCTAATGTTGTCAAGCCAAAAGAATAAAATTATGAAGTATGATGTAAATCAACCCTTGATAGGACTTCACATTCATTCACATTCATTCACATTCAATATACATATGATAATATATTGTATACTGATTATTATGTTTAATTGCCCACACAAAGCATTGGCTGTTTATCATACTATTGCTCTTTCCACAGAGTGAGCCCAGTTCAGAGCCCATGGAGACCCACTGCACTGAGCCACAGGACTTAAAGGAATATCAGAAAACACATGTGGTAAAAGAGGAAGATCAGCTGGATATTGTTTCCAATAGCCCACAGGATAAGCAACCACTACTAGATATTAATATAAACAAAGAGGATGATGCTGATAATTTTCCACATGAAAATTTAACATCTGACTCACCATCTACAAAAGATTCTGGGGAAGATATTTCATCATTATCATTATCTCACTTGCCCAAACATAACTATGAGAATGGGAATGAATCGCTGGAATCAGATGTAGTCGTGGCAGGACTCATGCCTGAACAATTCATGGAGCAGGAAAATGATGACACCGCTGCCAAAGAGAAAATATCTGCCCTAACAAATAAAATGGAGGAAATTGTCAATGGAACCCCAGCTGAACTGTGTGATAACTCCTCTTCTGTACACAAACCTGCTCATGAACCTCTGATGCCTACAGGTGAAGTTGAACAAACGTTGACTAAAAGTCACAGGCAGATCATTGAAAAAATTCGCAGCTACTATGAGGCAGCAGAGGCAGTGGCTGAAGATGGACAAGTTTCACGCAGGAATAGCTTCTCTAACATCCCTTCTGGCCTTGTAAAAGACTCTGTGTCACGCTTTAATTTCTTTGTCCACCAAATCAGCGTATGCGATTCTGAGAGTGGGCGTTCAGATTCCAATGAGCATGAAATCACGTCCACATCACCTACTGCACCTGACCAAAATGCAAAGACTTTCAGTCAGCCGGACTACACAGGTGTTGATGCTGCTGTTGCACATAACAGCCAAGATCAACGTAAGACTGAGTCAAAATCAGATGATGAGCAGATTTGTGATTTTAAACCCTGTATGGAGCTCTGGAAAGAGAAGGAGAGGAAAGCTTCAGGTCTTCAAGAAAGACCAAATGTGTTTGCCTGTAAGGAGGGTAGATTTGCAGAGGACAAAGAAGTATGTGCAAAAGATCCATTTCCTGCAACTGACAGGATGACTCCTGTGCTCAGTGAACAGCTTGCACTGGAACAGGACCAAAATGAAAGCATAAAGGATAAAAGCCCTGAACAAACAGAAAAACCTATCAAAGAAGTTCAGCCCACTGCTGTGCCAAGAGACAGGACTTACCCTAATGGCAGTTTGGATGGTCTACCTAATCAGATTAAAGTTGGACGGTGGTCTCGCAATGGTAAGGCGGTCACCTGCAGTAGGACCCTTTACGAAGGCATTGCAGATGTGTCAAGTCTAGGATTCTTTGAAACCGCTCCAATGGATCAATGTTTAGTAGAGAATTCAGAAAAAATTCTGAGTAAGGTACAGATGCTAGCACAAATGTATATGGCCAAGTCAAGTAGTATGAAGGTACCATTACATCAGAAAAAAACCCGGTTTACAAAGGGACCATGTAAAGCAAATACCCTTCCAAAGTCTCAGATACTGCTGCATCAGGCAGAAGTGAAGACACAGAATCAACTCTCAGGTGAGACATTATTTTTTATAGATGATATCTCTAACTATGCATAACTATTTGTGATTTCAATTCAGAGCTTGTTTTCTTATTTGACAGATGTTCACATGGAGTCTGTTACTCACGCTGCACCTGAATCATTTGGGCATGTGATTGTGAAAGAGCATTTCACTACTACCTGTCATCAAGAAAATTATTGCGATATTATTGGACAAAAGGAGCAAGTCACCAGACTTGGAGCTAGTGCAACAGAAATCATTTCATCTGAATCCTCCACAGTTTTATCTGATGTATTGTCTGAAATAATGGAAGAACAATTGGCCACAAATTTGGGAACTCAGAGCTCCTTAGAGAGAAATACTCAAGAAATACTTTGCAAAGAAAACGAAGCTATGTCACATCTTCAGAGCTCAGGACCACAAGGCAACTTTCTTGAGCAGGATGCCAACCACACTTTGTATTCAATTAGGGAGGACCATTCAACAGTAGATAAAAATCTGACCTTTGAGAGAGAAGATGAACATCAAAGTCAGTTATCGGTTGTGGACAAACCAGTGATGGATTGCCATACTAACTCTATAAATGAATCAGAAGTTGCAAGCCTCAAGGAAGAAGCCCAAGGTGTTGAAGATAAGAATAGTTTAATTAATAAGCCTTGTGAAAGCTTACAGTCTACTGAGGATACAGTTGGTGATACCCAGTTGAGGGCATCAGTAAATTCCGGTTCCACTGATGATCTGGATGGGATCATTTCTTGCACTGAGAACTCCATTCCTAATGTAGCTGTATCCCCTGTTAATATTGAAGATACATCTCTTCCAGTAGAATTGGCACTGTACTTGGAGAATGGAGTCTCAGAAACAATGTCCAACAAAAATCCCCAAATATCACCAGATGTGCTGAACTTTGATGTATCACATCAGTTGTGTTCTTCAGAACTCCAGTATCAATGTTCACCTGAAACAAATTGCACAAATGTACCACCTTTGCTTGGTTCCAGGCAAATGGTAAATCCAGAGTCTTTGGAAGGCAAAGAGGTACTAAGCAATGATTTACTGGTGTCAAGCCATCCCCTAACATCGCCTTCCTGTAGACCTGTCATAGATAATCTTCCAAAATTCAACAGCCAAAGACCTGCCAATCTGCCTAATGCGTTGGGAAGAAGCTTTTCTCCCTGGAACACATCAAACATGACCTCCAAAAGGTACTTCATAGAGTATGTTTTTATATTTGCACTTAGCTACTGGTGGAGGAAATTCCACCCTGAAGAAGAGCAGGATGTTGTTATGTCATAGAAAAGAAGGAGAGTATACTCAGTGAATCCTACATCTAATTGTTAAATGATCACATAAATCTAACAAAAGAGACAGAGTTGCCAGACTGCAGGTGTGTGTGTGTGTGTGTGTACATAATACAGATTGAGAATAATAATACTGTTAATAAGAGGGAGAGTAAACTATAAGTAAAATTTGGACTTTACCAGATACTTAATATCTGTCTGCTGATTTGTGTTCAAGAGTTACAGTATCATTTTCATTTTGATCTTATTTCTGTTTTGATTTTATTTTAGACCATCACAGACACGGCTCTGCTCCAAGGAATATGACCAAGACATCTCATCATCAACTTCTTTGGTGTCTTCCAGTAAACCATCTTTATGTGATAATTCTTCAAACATTCCCTCAAGTTTTTCTGACTCAAAGCCATCATCTGCCTTTAGCTTTAACCTTCAGCTGCACTCCCCCTCACCTAATATAAGCTGTTCAAACTCCTCTACAAATTCTTCTGCCCTTGCCAAATCACTTGCTGCTTCTTGTATTAGTCAGACAATTTCTCAATGCATGGCCAAAAAGAACACTCGCGCACAGGCTGCCTCTCCCCCTGCCAATTCCAGTTCATTGCATGCATCCACTCTAAGATTAAGGTCTCCCTCCCCCAAACCTATCATCCTGAACTCATATGTACAGTCAGATTCTAGTGGTTTACCTGCTAAGGTGACAGGAAGCCAAAGTCCAAAACGTCCTCCTTCCCTTTCCTGCTCGAATAGTCCAGCAACAGTACAATTCCCTCCTCCTTATCACAGCCAACATTTAGTATCCCCTTCTTCCCCTGTACATGTCCACTCAATCCCCTCTGTTACTAATACAAAAGCTGATCATCTTGAACATTCTCCTCATACTCCTCTGAATAGCAATAACAACAACAATAACAGTCGTTGTAGTCATGCCTGGACAAGTAGTCATAAAAAGCCATCATCACAAATGTACAGAGGTACTCATTCTCATGATCCACATCGAGGGACCTCCCACAACAGAATTGCTCGACCATTCCCATCCTCTGAGCCTAACTCACGTGTTCAGTCTCCCTCACCCTCTCACTCACCATCTCTAATCACGCGTATCTGTTCCCCACCATTTGTCCAGAGTAGTGCTGGTCCATTAATAACCAAGCCTCCTAATCCACGTACCCCCAGACAGGGTGGGGCCAGTCCTTTCACACCTTTGTCTTTAGAACTTTCTCAAACACCTTCATCTTGCTTTTTGTCTCCATGTACAAGTCCAAGGGTAACTTCCCCACCTCCTATTGGCATTCCTACAAATATATGGTGCATTGTGAGCCCACAGCCAAGGAATCCACTAGTGACACCTTTCTCCCCAACAAGAGCAGAGGCAAGTTCTACTCCTAGAGACTCCAGAATCACTTCACCAGTGTCGGGATCATCTCCATGTTCACTATTCTTGTCTCAGAACCAGGGAAGACCAAGAGGAAGCAGCTTGCCATTTGAAAACCTAACAGGCAGCCCATCAAGTCTATTCAGAAATGAGCATAGGTCCTTTGCTGAAAATGGACAATGGGCAGTTGATGTGGAGTCACACCCAACTAGTCCTCAAATGCGCTCTTGTAATGGTTCCCCTATGTGTGTTAGTCCACGACCTCAGTCTCCTATTAGGGGGACTGCTCGGAAGACCACTGATGCTGGAAAGCACCTAACAAACTTTAACTGGCCAGAAGTACATGAACTGCCATCAGTTTATAACACAGAGGACAGGTCTCAGTGTAACCTTTTACCCTCATCATCTTGTCCTGAAACTGGACAGGAGGACTCAGAACTGGGGAAGGCTACTTGCCGGAATAGCCTTATCTGTGCCTATGTGGCTCATGCCACCCCTGTACCTGAAAAGGACACTCAAATTCAGCACTCAGATGATGGAAAACAAGTGGATAATGTGCCAATAAAGGAGACTAAGACAACATTAAAAACCAGTTATGCCACAACTGTCAACCTACAGATTGCCGGGAGTGGGAGAATTGCATCCTTTAGTAATGCCCAGGTTAGCCTGACTCAAACTCTGGCACCAGTGATAGAGAGCCAGGGCACGAGAAGGGTCAGTATAAATAGCTGTACACTCTCACTGCAGAACTGCAAAAGGCTCTAAGTGGAACTCATCTGAGGCATATTATAGTGCCTCCTGCTTTTTTTTTTACCAGGCACTTTACCATGTGTAAAAGGAGGCGGACAGATATTTATGTCCACTTTACTGAGATGACAAATTACGGGTGTCAAGAAATTTCTTTTAATTACTCATTGCTAATTCTTTAGCTGCAAAAGGTGCTTCACATACAACTGAAGTTTGGATTACTGCCCTACTAGAATTTCTGATTTGTTTTTTAAGCAGTGTTATTTTATTATTTGCTACAATTGTAAAATATTCTAATTTCTATGTAACTTAACCAAAGCCTCTGTGATGAAAAGGTTTTTTTTTCCCTTTGGCTGAAATAGGCAGTTCTCTTATTTATGAAGTAGTTTTTTTTTTTTTTTTTTTTTTAAACAGCACTTTTTCTCTTTTTCTGTATTTTGCACAATTTCTTATGTGGTCCAAACATATCTAAATGATTGTGTTTTTTACAGAGTAGTAAGACAAGAAATTTCTATGTACAAATAAGGGAAGGTAGAAGAATGTTGCTGTTTTTTTAAGGTTAATCAAACATGCCACTGCTTTAATCAAGAGATAGATTCCATCATTCCAAATTCATAGTGAGTCCACTTATAGACCCAATCCACTACATCCTTTGAAAGCACCTTAGTAATATCTGTGGCAATGGTAAGGTGGACTCTTAATTCATGCTTTCTAGATTATCTAGATTTTTAGGTTTCATAAAATATTTCCAGTCTGCTTCTGTACATGAGAAACAAAAAGTGAAAAATGTTAGTAAGAATCAGAACAAATATTTTATTTTAAAAAGTATACCATAATACAGTCCATCCTGCCTGTCCTTCCTGCAATAGGAATAAGCAAATCAATGTGCAGCATTTTATGACGTGTAGTTATAACTATATATAGTTTTAACTATATATTGTATAATTCTATACTATACTATGTATTGTGATAACTATGTATAGTTATTAAAAGTATGACTATGTGAGTTTGCAGCATTTCATAATGTATAGTTATTTCCAATATGACAATTGTCAAACCATTTGAATACACCCTATAATAATTTGTTCCCTTATTATAAATAAAAATCTGTGTATGTTTTTTTCCTGAGTTGTCATCCATTTTAATTAGACATTTTGACACTTTAGAATCCATATACTGTATATACACTCGCTGTGCACTTTATTAAGAACACCCGTACACCACCACATTCATGCAGTTGTCTAATCAGCCAATCATGTGGCAGCAGGACACTGCGTAAAATCATGCAGATACAGGTCAAGAGCTTCAGTTAATGTTCACATCAAACATCAGAATGGGGAAAATGTGATCTCTTTGACTATATCCGTGGCATGGATGTTGATGCCAGAAGGGCTGATTTGATTATTTCATAAATTGCTGATCTCATGGTAATTTCACACACAACAGTCTCTAGAGTTTACACAGAATTGTGCAAAAAACAAAAAAACATTCTGTGTGCAGAAGGCCCTGAGGTGTTTGAGTGTTTCTTAACAACTCACATGTTTCTGTCATCAACTGCTGTTGTTTTCCTTGCCTGACCTGTTCAACGGCTGGTTGTTAGTACACCAGTGGTTGTGCTGTACACCGGAAGCTGCAGTACAAGCCTGGAAAAGCGTCATAAAAGAAGGATGCCACAGTTTTGTGATGTCAGTGAATTCCTGGCTTGATGCAGTAATTGCAAGCAAAGGATATGCAACCAAAAATTAAAAGTTATTTACTTTACTTTAAGACAATCTGTTCCTATACTTTTGCTCACCTATAAATGGGGTGGTCTGCCACCAAAGGTGCCATGTTCTAAGTTGTTTAACACATCTAGATCTAAATATCAGGAAATTAAATGTGAAATTCCGATCTATAGTCTCATGTTCATCTTTTGATCTCAAACCCAAATGTCTTCAGTGTATAGCAAAAACATTCAAATTGGCCTTGCCGTTCAAGTACTTTATGGGGACTTATAAGTTTGCAGTACAAAGGAGACCAGGTCCATGGAATAAGAAATTGTACTCGTGCACAAGTAAAACACAAATAGTCCTAGAAGAAAGAAATTGTTTTTGAAGGACATTAAATGTGCCGAGTGAGTGAATAAAGTTGTAAGCTCCGGTTGTGCTCACATGGGGGCGTCCTTTACATAACAGCTCAAAAGAGTCAATCCTTCTTAACAGCAAGTTCAATGATTGTTGCGTTTTATGCTTCTTTTTACTGTCTTGGGAAAGCAAACAGGATGTTTTTGCACACTGCTTACTTCGTACTGAGGATAGGCTGTATATAATGTTTCCCCACGAACACAAATACTTTTGAACGGACCCCAGTTTCTGTATATTTGTTAGTGGGGTAGCCCAGTTTCTTAAAGTTTGAACCCCAGTTTCTGTATATTTGTTAGTGGGGTAGCCCAGTTTCTTAAAGTTTGAACCCCAGTTTCTGTATATTTGTTACTGGGGTACCCAGTTTATTGAAGTTATTATTACTGGGGATATGACAGGGGAAAATTCCCTCTGAATGTATTTGTTTTGTCATGTATGTTGTTTTTTTCTTCTTCTTTATTAAGGCGGAGCTTTGTTAATCTCATATCTTAGAGCTGTCGAATACGAGCAGTTTAGCACTTTAGGACTTCACACTGGACCCAGATCTCAGACGCAAAACAACCCGATGCGTGTGTACTAGCTGCAGCTGCCTGATCAAGCTCTCCATATTGGCTCTCTATCTTTCTTTACTTATTTCTCTGTTGGGTCTTACAACGAAAGGGCGAATATAGATATTCAAGGGTGCGTAATTTAATTTTAGGACGAGAAGAAAATGTGGAAGTGCGGAGAGATGTTGTGCGCCTGGGGAGCCCGAGCTGGAACATCATGGTTTTGAGAAGAGCAGAACAGCACCAGTTTTACATGGAGTTAACGCCACTGCTTTTTTATTTCGGCGCCATGGTTTTGAGACAAGCCAAGTGTAACTCAGTTTGCAGTTCGGAGTCTATAACATTGGTGCAGTCGTTCCTGAGCAACTTCTCCAAACTGGTACTGAACTCTATTCACCTGTTAGAGCTTTCTATCCTGTTGTATCTTTTCTCTCTTTTTTTATTCTTCAAACGTGCATGTTCATATTCAACTGAAAGAGAAACCATTGCTTCCCTAAGCCTAATCACTCGTTTGCATAGACGAGATCTATAACCAGTGATTCTTATCGCTCTTTCTAAAGCTGTTTCTGCCTTGGACATTTGCTTCAGCTTTTACTTTTATTTTTCTTGATAAAGAATTCCAAAAAATTGTTTTTTTTTGTTTTGTTTTTTTTACACTGAGTAGTGTCCCCTGTCATGGACTGGTGTCCCATCTGGGGAGAATTTGGAGAATCTGAGCAATCTTAGTGCAGATGAATGAATGAATTCTTGAATAGGTGATTAATTGGGTCTAGAGCTACCAGCCACTAGAATTGAAACAATTGGACAATTGAATTGTGTGTGTGTGTGTGTGTGTGAGAGAGAGAGAGAGACAGACAGAGAGAGAGATGTCAAACGTAAAATATATTGCCATCCCGTTACCTGTTGTCTATATCTAATATCTACTGTTGTGTTTAATCATTTACTGGACGAGTGAAATGGTAACCAAGTTAAATAGCTAACTACATTATTACTGATAATGATTAGATTTCATCTAACCAATTATTTAAGTATTCAAATATCGGTATAGCTCTATAAACTGTAATCTTAAACCTATGGATAAAGTTAAAATGTCTACTACTATTACGTACTACCACCACCACCAACAAAGTAAACAAATTAGACAAAAAACTTTTTCTATAGATAGAGCATGACTTGCCAAGTCTTTTTTTTTTTAACCTAGGGTTGTGTGTGTGTGTGAGAGAGAGAGAGAGAGAGAGGTTTTGACTTTTAAGACACCTTTAATGCATCAGTGTGGTATATTTACTTTTTTTTTTTTTTTAATTAAAGAACGCCATCAGACCCTACACCCACACCTTCCACCGAAGAACCCCAAACCCCTTCAATCAAAGTGTACAAAGTGTAAATCCATTATAGTCATAGATCGGTATGAAAGACCACAGACCTGTTTTTAGTAAGGCCTTTCTTGCAGATGATGTCCATTTTCTCAGTCTGAAGCGTCTCCGTGGTGACATCACATTCAGGTTTGAATTTTTTTGTTGCGTTTTGTGCAGATTTGATGAATTGTTCTTTGTCTGGGAAGTAGTTTGTCAGTGAGGTGTCCCGTTTTCCTTTAGTACGCTCTAATAACTGTTAATCTGTTCTTTGGTGTGAAGTTGTTCAGGCTGTTCTGAAAAGTTAAAAGTATTTGGCTGATCTGGGTTGACCCCTTCCTCCTCCATGTGTAGTCGGTTCTCCCCCTGTAGCTCCTGCGCTGCACTCTGGGCCCTCGTTCTCCTGCATCACAATAAGTGCTGTGGCTGTTTGGACGATTCTACCACC
Source organism: Ictalurus punctatus (assembly GCF_001660625.3). Taxonomy (NCBI): domain Eukaryota; kingdom Metazoa; phylum Chordata; class Actinopteri; order Siluriformes; family Ictaluridae; genus Ictalurus; species Ictalurus punctatus. Next base: position 9,992,465 of record NC_030432.2, on the reverse strand, counting down.
TTGTCCTTCCTCTCTCCCGTTGTTTCCAGCTCAGCTGAGCGAAATAGCCGTCATGAGGCTGGCGAACTTTCCGAAGCGGGCCAGCTCGTTCATGATCATCTTGTTTTTTATGAAGGGGGGCATGTTGGAAATGATGACCAGCTAGTACAGTCACAAGGGCAGATACAGGGGTAATCTTGTATCATGATTACCTTTTAGCCATATTCCTTTTTCAATCAGCGTATTGACGAATCTTTCCCTTTTTTAGGAAAACCACCACTGCTTTGTTCATTCCGGAGGCAGAGTATGTGTTCTTGCACCCGACCTGCTCTCCCACCGCTAGCAGAACCTCCTCCACCTGTTCTCCATTTTTCGGCACACACCTGTCTCCGTGGCGGAGAGACGGCGTCTCCCCGCAGGCCTCAGAGGCCTTTTACCGGTCACTGATACTCACTTATGACTTAAACATTCAATAATTAAATGAAAGAAGAGCAAAAAGACAATCACGCAGAAAACTTTGGCAAGAAGGCAAACTGCTCTCACGTGCTCTACACACCATGCTCTGTCCACCACTGCACATGCGCCGAGAGAGAGATTCTTCTTTACGTGCTCCATTTATCAAGATGGACACTAATTGGTAAAATGTGTTTGCAGCGTGAAAGACTTTGGACGCTGCAAGTGACATATTTCACAAAAGAAGCTAAGAGTAAGGGGCAGGGCTGACTGCATTGCTATGGTTGACGGCATGTTTCATGAATGAACATCAGTAGTAATTGGCTGATGCAGTGGCAGAACAATGCATGTAGTCATGCAGCTACAATTCCAGAGCTTCAGATATCCTAATGATCATATCATCTATCTGAATGAGGAACAATGTGACTTTGACTGTGGTAGAATTGTTGGTCCCAGATAGGGTAGTTGCAGAAACTGCTGATTTCCTGGGATTTTCCCACAAAGCATTGTGTAGCGTATACAGAGACCTAATGAAAACATCCAGTGAGTGGCACCTTGGCAGGAGGAAATGCCTTGTGGATGAAAGATCAGAGGTAAATGGCCAGACTGTTTAAATGGCCAGACTGTTTGTTGTAGTTGCTAAGACTAACCCTGGGTTTTATGAGGCACAATAATATTTATATAATAATAATTGTTTATATGTTTAATCACATTTAAAAATGAATATCATATAATTATTAATATAATATATGCTATAAAAATAAATAAATACTGTCTATTCATACTGTATCATAATACTGAATTATGTTAGATATCCTGTCAAGTAGAGGACTATAATCTTCACACTAACTAATACACTAAAATGCCAGCCCCACATTATCCTAAAACAAACAAACTACTCTGGCACACCTCTGCTCTGTGAACTTTGCTTTTCTAGAACTCAAGTAAAAGATCTTGAATGATAGCACTACTTGTATTGTTCTCTGCTTGATATATCGCTTTGCTTATATTTTCTCATTTGTAAGTCGCTTTGGATAAAAGCGTCTGCTAAATGAGTAAATGTAAATGTAATCTTGGTAGAATCTTGCACAGTTGCCCAGGTCATGCACATTTTAGACGGTCCATTACGAACTCCATTACTATACAGCGCTGGTGAGCTGTGTTTCTGAGAGATTAGTTTCAGGGGGATTTAACGGGAGAAAAATGTCAAATATGTTCAGTTGTACTTGGTTCTCGTTCCACTCCAGAGTAAGACCATACACATTTTGTCATTTCTGTGAGTTTATTGTTTGAGAAATAGAAGAGAGAATCTCGATTGTGCAATGAATCTCAGGTGACCGCGAGGCAGTCTAAAATATGGTCGACTGTGAGTGACGTCATTTCCAAATACAAACACACCCCATAGTATACTATTACCCCAACACTGATTGGCTGGTCTCATTGTAAGGCATGGGAAATGCAAATACAAACGGATTTTCCATTCCGTTTCAATCTTGGTAGGCTCCGAACGCCACACTGAGGAAATGAAATAGCAAAAAGGAGGGTAATTGCTATTGCTATTTCAATATGACAGGGTCATAGTGTAATGCATGGGAAATGCAATTGCAAATTCTTATTATTCTTTTTCTAGTACTGTTTTGCTGGTTGGCAAAACAGCATTTGGTGTATTACTGCCACATTCTGAACTGGAGTGTGATGCGTCAATGCTTAGGGGAAAAAACCTTATAATAATAATGATGATGAAATTAAATATAATTAAATATCTTATATTCTTGTGTAATTTCCTGTTTCTTTTAGAAATCTTATCAAAGCAATTCTAATATTTTTATCCCATTGCTGTTTACTCTATAGATGTTCTAAAGTCATCTTCTTTTCACCTTCTTTCTGTACTTTTGTTTCCAGTATTTGTCATTCTCTGTTGTATGCTGTATACTGCAAAAACATTTTCATTCATTCCACAGTGCCTACATAATCAATCCATTAGGATGTTTTTTTTTTTAATTATTATTTTATGCAGATTTCCATTCACTGCTGTATGGCCTGTTCCGAGTCTTGTTATTATCGCTTCTTCTCTTCTTCTAAATCCATTATCATTATCATTATTTCGTTCTCCTACTTCCCTTTGAATTTTATACATATGTCGGCCTCTCCTCCATATCCCACTGGTTTTGCCATGCTTCTATTAGTGTTTTTCTAATAATTGTCTTTGCTTCTGCTTTACATATTTTTTATAACAATTCCTATATTATTCAACTTGAATGCACTCTTCAAAGCATTCTTATGCACTACCTCGTTTCCTTCTTCTCCAAAATGAGCTGGGATCCAGATAAATGAAACCGAAATGAAATGCCCTGATTTATAAATCTAAATATGCTCTGCATTATTTCAAGCACAATATCTTGTGTACACTTTGATTGGCCATACTGAATTCTCTTTAATGCTGCCAATGAACCTGAGCATATTACTGCTTTCTTTATCCGTGTTTCCTCTACCTACTGAAGGGCCATAACACTAGCTACCAGCTCTGCTGCAAGTACGGATAAAAAAATCTGTTTTTCTCTTAATAGCTATTTCATGTTGCACCACAAATACTATATATATATATATATATTGATGAACTTGTACTTTTATTGGGTCATTATACTGTTTCTTTATTTCTTCTACTAATTTAACATCTATTATAGGCATTACAAACATCCAAGGTGGGATTGCAGAGATTGGGACTATATTACTATATTTTATCTTGTTTAAGCCTATAGATTTCATAATTTCTTCCACTTCCCAGCTTATACTTTTTATATTTCCTCTTCCGTGTTCTCAACAATTTTGTCAATACTGCCTTGGTTGGATGTTCTTTATTATGTCCCTCCAGGGATACCCAATATACCATTTTTACTTGTCTTTCTTCTAATGGCATTTCTCCCATATCTACTTGCAGGGCAGCTTTGGGGAATGTTCTAAATGCCCCGCAGCATAATTTTAAATCATGTGTCTGCACCACCTCAATCTTTTACAGCATTGACTTGCTCACCGAAGTGTATATCATACTCCCATAGTCTATGGCTGATGTTATAATAGCCAGATATATATTTCTAAGCAACGCTCTGCGTTTCCATTTGAAATTTGGCAGACACTGTACGTTTGTGTATATGAAAATGCAAACGGTAATAGGCTGCGGTCACTAGGCCTTAAGCATAAGTGATGTGTCGTTCATGAACGAGTCGTTCATTTTGAACGAATCTTTAATATGAATACGAGTTGTCTCAGAGTGATTCGTTCATTTTTGACCGCGCAACATCCCCATAGGTTTTGTACAGGAAACAGAAATGATAAGTTCGCGTCTTCGGCTTCGAGTGGTTCGTTCTTCCAGTGACCGGCCCATAGACAATGCACCATGTAGTACCGGAAACAGAAATGATTACTTCAGCTCATCATGTCACAGCTCCACTGCATTCAACCTATGTGGCGGTCAGGGGATGAACGAACGACTCAAACCTGAAGACTTGAAAGGTGAACTAATCATTTCTGATCCCAGGAAACAGCCGTGATAAAAGAACGACTCGGATCGGGAGGTGCGGTGACCTAACAGACTGCATAGCCTGAAGACCGGGATAAGTAATTAATTAATCATTGCTGTTTCTCGTGATTCTGTTTATTTTCTATTCCCAATGTGATCAACGTTTGCGTAAGTACTAGGCTAGATGTTTTGGGGAATTCTGCTGATATTCAGCGGTAGAAGATGGATGGATGGAGATTCAAAGATCCGAGTCAGTAAAATGCATGTCGACGCTGAAGTGCCATCTGCCAGCGGGAGCGTAACATAGTGCTTCCATTCTTGAATTTCTTTTCTTCTATTGATCGCAAGTTTTCATGTGGATACGATTACGCAGGTCAGAGTTCACCAAATTTGAACTTGAAATTTGAAGTAGGAAAAATCTATATATGAGCTTGCGTTTCTGGTCTGGCGTTTCCGGTCTGCCGTTTCCGACCTGCCGTTTCCGGTCACGTTTGAATGGAAGTCAATGGAGCGCTAAAGCCTAGTGTGATTGCAGCCATACACGATTTTTACATTTTATATTTGCAAATATCGTTTGCAATTGCTTTTGAATATTGTCCGCAAAATACTTCCATAAGTAGTGTCGTGGCAAACAATCTTTCCAGCCTAACAAAAAACTTCAGAGACAGGTTTAGAAGATGTCAAAAAGTAATCAAACTTTATTGAAACAATAAAGTGAGAAAGTCTGCAGAAAGTCTGAATTATACATACACAAACATGTCTTTATATACCTTTCTGAAGCACTAAAATTATCCCTAGGCGGGGCATTCACCTTTTCTTTCTAGAAACAAACCTATCTCCATTGCCTTAATTAATTATTCATATCCATATGATACCTTACATATGTGGCGCATGTGTTGTCAGTTGTATTTTCTTAAATGCTTTATCAGGACAGGGTTTTTACTTTTTCCCATAATTCACCTTTATACCTTAATTATTTTCTGCCTATAATCCGTGCCTGATACCCTTCCTCCTGGAGGTCTTATCTGTTATTTTGACACTGGATTGCAAGCTTAAAGGGCTTTGATTGGAAACACAGTTCTGGTGAATGTCTAATCGCTAATTTATTGCCATAGAGTAAAGCTGCTTCAGACAAACACTAGGTTCTTCTAACTCAATTTACACACTTAGAATGTAACGTGATTAAAAAGTGTTTTATGGTTTTAGATTATGCCTCTAAGTAACAATTCTAAATGTTGGTTATATGTATTAGATTATACTTTATTAACATATCCAAATATTAGTTATACATATTGATTGAAACTTTGTGAATATATTCTATTGTGGCAGCAGTAGTAATTAAATTAGATGTGTACATTAATGACTATACATTAATAGAATCAGAATTACAACCCCAATTGTGAAAAAGTTGGGACAGTATGGAAAATGCAACAAATAAACAAAAAGAGTCTTTTATAAATTCAGTTCATCCTGACTATATTGTACTACTATACTGTACTATATAACACATTATTAACACATTATTTGATGTTTTACTTTGTGAATTGAAGTTATTTTTGAAAATATACACTCATTTCAAATCTGATGACTGCAACACAGTCCAAAAAAGTTGGGAAAGTGGACTGTTTACCACTGTGTAACATCACCTTTTCTTTTAATAACATTTATTAAGCGTTTGGGACTGAAGACACCAGTTGGTTAAGTTTAGCAAGGGCAATTTCCCCCCATTTCCATCCATTATGCATTTCTTCAGCTGCACAACTGTACGGGGCCTTTGTTGCCTTATTTTGCACTTCATAATGCACCACACATTCTCAATCAGAGACAGGTCAGGACTGCCGGCAGGCCATGCTAGCAACCACACACTCTGCTTACGCAACCATGCGCTTGTAATCCGGGCAGAATGTGGTTTGGCATTGTCCTGCTCTGGATGGCAGCATATGTTGCATATGTTTCTGCATTAATGATGCCCTCACAGACGTGCAAGTTATCCATGCCTTGGGCACTGTCACAATCCCGGACCACGCTGGCTTTTGGACCTGACCCTGATACAGTGAGGGAAAAAAGTATTTGATCCCCTGCTGATTTTGTACGTTTGCCCACTGACAAAGAAATTATCAGTCTATAATTTTAATGGTAGATTTATTTGAACAGTGAGAGACAGAATAACAACAAGAAAATCCAGAAAAACGCATGTCAAAAATGTTATAAATTGATTTGCATTTTAATGAGGGAAATAAGTATTTGACCCCATCTCAATCAGAAAGATTTCTGGCTCCCAGGTGTCTTTTATACAGGTGACGAGCTGAGATTAGGAGCACATTCTTAAAGGGAGTGCTCCTAATCTCAGTTTGTTACCTGTATAAAAGACACCTGTCCACAGAAGCAATCAATCAATCAGATTCCAAACTCTCCACCATGGCCAAGACCAAAGAGCTCTCCAAGGATGTCAGGGACAAGATTGTAGACCTACACAAGTCTGGAATGGGCTACAAGACCATTGCCAAGCAGCTTGGTGAGAAGGTGACAACAGTTGGTGCGATTATTCGCAAATGGAAGAAACACAAAAGAACTGTCAATTTCCCTCGGCCTGGGGCTCCATGCAAGATCTCACCTCGTGGAGTTGCAGTGATCATGAGAACAGTGAGGAATCAGCCCAGAACTACACGGGAGGATCTTGTCAATGATCTCAAGGCAGCTGGGACCATAGTCACCAAGAAAACAATTGGTAACCCACTACGCCGTGAAGGACTGAAATCCTGCAGCGCCCACAAGGTCCCCCTGCTCAAGAAAGCACATATACATGCCCGTCTGAAGTTTGCCAATGAACATCTGAATGATTCAGAGGACAACTGGGTGAAAGTGTTGTGGTCAGATGAGACCAAAATGGAGCTCTGTGGCATCAACTCAACTCACCGTGTTTGGAGGAGTAGGAATGCTGCCTATGACCCCAAGAACACCATCCCCACTGTCAAACATGGAGGTGGAAACATTATGCTTTGGGGGTGTTTTTCTGGTAAGGGAACAGGACAACTTCACCGCGTCAAAGGGACGATGGACGGGGCCATGTACTGTCAAATCTTGGGTGAGAACCTCCTTCCCTCAGCCAGGGCACTGAAAATGGGTCGTGGATGGGTATTCCAGCATGACAATGACCCAAAACACACGGCCAAGGCAACAAAGGAGTGGCTCAAGTAGAAGCACATTAAGGTCCTGGAGTGGCCTAGCCAGTCTCCAGACCTTAATCCCATAGAAAATCTGTGGAGGGAGCTGAAGGTTCGAGTTGCTAAACGTCAGCCTCGAAACCTTAATGACTTGGAGAAGATCTGCAAAGAGGAGTGGGACAAAATCCCTCCTGAGATGTGTGCAAACCTGGTGGCCAACTACAAGAAACGTCTGACCTCTGTGATTGCCAACAAGGGTTTTGCCACCAGGTACTAAATCATGTTTTGCAGAGGGGTCAAATACATATTTCCCTCATTAAAATGCAAATCAATTTATAACATTTTTGACATGCGTTTTTCTGGATTTTTTTTTGTTGTTATTCTGTCTCTTCTCTCACTGTTCAAATAAATCTACCATTAAAATTATAGAATGATCATTTCTTTGTCAGTGGGCAAACATACAAAATCAGCAGGGGATCAAATACTTTTTTCCCTCACTGTAACAGCTTGGATGGTCCTTTTCCTCTTTGGTCTGGAGAACACGACGGCTGTTTTGTCCAAAGACTATTTGAAATGTTGACACATTATACCACAAAACACGATTCCACTGTGCTACTGTCCATCTCAGATGAGACCGAGCCCAGAGAAGTCATTGGTGCTTCTGGACAGTGTTGATGTATAGCTTCTGCTTTGCATAGTAAAGCTTTCACTTGCATCTGTGGATGCAGCGGCGAATGGTGTTGAGTGACAAAGGTTTACCAAAGTATTCCCGAGCCTATGTCAGGAAATCCATTACAGACTCAGATGTTTTTTATGACAGTGATGGCTGAGGGATCGGAGATCATGCGCATTGAAAAGTGGTTTTCAGCCTTGCCCTTTACGCACCGAGATTTTAGTGGATTCTTTGAATCTTTTAATTATATTGTGCACCGTAGAAGGTGTAATGCCCAAAATCCTACAGATTTGTATTTGGGGAATGTTGTTCTCAAAGTGTTGGTTTACTTGCTGATGCATCTGTTGGCAGATTGGCGAACCTCAACCCATCCTTGCTCTTGAAGGATTAGGCCTTTCTTGGAGGCTCCTTATATACTATGATTAGATGATTTGCCTCACCTGTTTCACATCACCTTCTTATTTCAACTTGCCACATTACTATTAGTCCTAAACTGCCCCTGTCCCAACTTTTTAGGAAAATGTTGCATGCATCAATTTCAAAATAAACGTTTATCTTCAAAAAAATATGTAGTTGATTAGGTAAAACATCAAATACCTTGTCTATATACATTTTTTGTTTAAAGTCAAAGTACATTTACGAATCACTCCTCTTTATTTTTATTAGCATTTTCAGTACTATCCCAACTTTTTCGGAATTGGGGTTGTAGGAGTTCTGTGCAAATATTACAGGAGTGCAGACTGAAAGAAACAGGGGTTTATAAGTTCCTGAAGCATCTCTTTTAGCCATTAGGAGTCTGCATCTTCTGACAGAAGGAAGACAGACAGCAGCTACTCTGATGGGGTCTGTGGTCTGATATGTGTACAAGGCAAGAAGAGGAAAGTGGCTGGTATCACAGTGCATTTATATGTGCACACAGTATTCATAGGCCAGTACACAAGAAGGTATTCACGCTAATCGCACCACCTCAGTCATTTATGAGGGATGAAATATTACACACGTTGGATAATATAATTAACCCGTTTAAACTATAAAATTGGGTGAAGGTAGATGGAGACCTCTATGGCCAAGATAGCCCTTACTGGATTCCCAAGAGCAGATAGGTTATTAGGTTCATTAACAAACATCAGCACCAATATTTTTGGCCGAACGGCTGATTTGGTTTGGCTTTAACTATAGTCCCCAACAGTGATACTGTGTGCTGACACAATGGCCATAACAAATGCCAAGAAAAACTGTCTTAAGCAAAACCCGTTATATCCATATTTTTCATTTGTTTGAATAGCAAATTCAAACTGCTTAGCACCAAGTCTAGATCCCCCAGTGGAAACACTTTGCTACTTGTTTTGACTATTTTTGTACTCCCAGCTTCAAACTATCAACCTATCCCAATTCTCAATGGTCAGCTAATGCTCCTAAGTACACTTTTGGAGTAAGGCAAGAAAGACACTTCCAGCAAAAAGCTGTAAAACATTTTTTATGCATAGTGGCCTCATTTTCCAATATTGTGTGGAAATGTTTGCATAAGCCTAACCGAACTAAAATCTTCCAGCAGATTTTCCAAAAAAGTTTCACAAAGGCAAATGTTCTTCATACTTGCATGCATATGTGCAAAGGGCATTTCAGACACATGTCACTTGCATTAAGTTATGCCTATGAAACACGATAAAAATTCCATTGCACAGATAGCTGGGCTCTTAAAGTATGATAAAGATAAAAGCTGAAAGGCAGAAATGGAAATAATTTTGACTAGTCCATCCTGTTTAGTCGGTGAAATATCTTTTGTCATAATTGAATCATTAGTTTAATTTGTCTTCATTTATAGTTTTGTGTTGGCTCACTTTCTTCTTGTGATTTTTTTTTATTCTCTAATTTAATGCCAATAAACAAATGACTGGTGTTCACAAAATTTTCTTGATGGTATTCTTAGTCCATGACCCACTGAACTAGCACAAGGATGTGTTTTGGCTAGAGACTTGAAAGGAAATTCTCTTATATCTTGTACTCTCTTATATTATGAACTGATATCAAATACCTATAATGAATTTATTCATTTAATTACCTTGTATTCATTTAATTACCTCTTTAAATTAGCTGATCAATTGCCATCCTTCTTATAGCTGGCACATTTATTTTCTGTCTTTTGAAAAGACTTATTTTCATAGTGTGCTGTGTGTTTTGTTTTGTCTATCTGGCTGGCACCTGCACCAGTAGAAACCGTCCACGCACTGTCGTTATCAATGTGTATAAATACTTCTGCTCTGCATGAGTAAAGTGGGATGTCTGTGTGAGCATGCATGAAGTCAGTGTGTGTTCATTTTAGACCCGCCAGGCCTGAACTCTGTGGTAAACCACACTTTCTAGCTCATAGCAGCAAAGAAGTTAGTAGAAGTAATGGTAGAACAGGCTGAAAGGGCTAACTGAGGTCTGGAAGACATAATCTGAGATTTGTAGATTCCTAAATTACATGGAAATCCAACAATTTTGAAATCTAACAAGACTTCAAAGTACTCCATCTATAAAAGTGCAGTAATCTGTGCAAAAAATATCATTTAAAATTGTTTAAAGTTATTTTGTCATCTTATGTGTAAATTTACACACACTCAGGAGCATGAGTTGGTGTCAGGCGACAGACACAGATGCAAATGCAGGTAGACAACGGCTTTATTTAGACAATGGCTTGCAGGGTAATCCAAATCGTGAGACAAAAACGTGGTCGAAAAACTGGCAATGGTCAGGCGATGAACAAACAACATGAAGCAAGGCAAAGGCAAAAACGAGAAAATCGAAACAGGATCAGAAAACCAGACTATGACAATAGAAAGGCTTGGTATCGACTGGTATCAAAACACAGAATGTATATTTCGCACTGAATGGGTGGTGTGAGTGTCCATATATATACTGTGTGGTTATGATTATGAGATTGTGTAGAAAGATGAAAGTGTAATCAGTAAGCTGGTGAACTTGTCTCTGTGGTTGTTAGGTGTTGTAGTCAGTGGCAGCCATGTTTGTAGGCTATGTTATGTTATCCTAGGTGTTGTCCTAGGGTGTTGTAGATGTAGTAGTATCCTACTGTCAGCATTGACCTGACGGTAGGATACAACTACAACACGCAGAACACCTACAACACCCTAGGATATTACTGTTTTCCTGAACTTATGGGATTTTCATGAATACCTAATTTCTTGTGTAAACTCTTGTACAAATGATTTAAGAATGAATCTGTTCCATTCCAATTAATCCACTGTGAGAAAACGTTCTACTTGTCTGCATACAAACAGCGCATAGATGTGGCTGAGCCTACATGCTGCAGTATGCTGGGTTGCTCCCAGAGCCAGAATGACAACGGCAAGGTTTGTGGTCTGCTGTGCCACAATGACCTGCTTATGGTCTGGTCTGTTGGTCAAGCAGGTACGGGAGGACTATCAACACATTGGTCACGTAGTCGGTTGGATGCACTGCAGTGTCATCCACAGCAGGGGATGAAGATTTCATCCTGGCCCAAAGTGTTTGTCTCTGCCCTGTCTGTGAACCACACTGGATAGTGAGCAGTCTGTCTTGTGGTGGACAAATAGCTAGCTCATTGTGAAAGTGAAAGCTCCAATATGCTTCACTAATCGCATAATTTGTTTGCCCTGAAAAATAACGGACTAGGCTAAAAATGGTAGCCAACATAATGTAATGAGGTATGGTGAACTAGTTAGGTAGTAAAGTGCATTAATTCAGACAGAAGCAAGTATATGAATTCCAGCATAGGGGGTGATTTGGCTATAGTGATGATTTGTGCCATTGTGTTTGTGCCTTCAACAAAAATTTTGTTGGTTGTAAGCTATATTGTTTTCTCTTCACATCAGGCATAAACTATGTTCCATTTCATGTAACTGGGTGGTGTCTGGGTGTTTTTCTAGCTGGATAGTTATATGACAGCTTTACATTGCACTTAACTTTTGCTCAGCTTTGTCAGTTTACTCATACATGCATGTTCCTGATTCAGAAAAAGTCACATACCTGTTAATTAATCAGACTGTAGGAGAGTCAGTGGGATTCAGCATACATAATGCGTGCTATAATTTAAGTATACATAAGATAAAAATGTATGTTTTGTTAAAGTCAGTATGGATTAGGTTATTTATTTCATCTTTTTGCTGTGTGAGAGAAGATAAAAACGCCGGTCACTGCTAGCCTACTACGCTTACATATCTGTTGGGCATCTATAATAAGAAACTAAAGTCCTGGACATCTTCTTGCCTGGGTTCCCAGACTATTGATTTTATCCACTCCTGCTGTTTGTTTACAAACAGATCAACTTACATTCTTCTGTAGATGTTCCACATTAGCTGCACTCAGAGCTGGGTGGTAACGCACTACATTTACTTTGTTACATTGAGAAACTTTTGGGAAAAAAAGAAGTACTTTTATGAGTAGGTTTAACTGGCCATATTTATACTCTTACTCAAGTTAAATTTTAATCACAGAAATGTACTTTTACTTCGCTACATTCGGTGGTATTCCTCCGTTACTTTTAAATGTTAATGAATACATGTAGTTTTAATAATTAGTTTAAATCACGTATAATGAGGTCGCAAGTCTCATGATATGCTGCAGTGGTCTGAGTAGTCTTCTCACTGGATACTTTATTACTCTCATTCAAGTAATTATTAACATTATTATTATTTTTACTATTACCTGAGTAAAATTTTTGGCTACTCTACTCATCTCTGGCTGCACTGCATGCTTGTAAGTTTGCCAAGACCCAGGCATATGATAGCTGTTAGACAGCTGCTGAATTGACATGATACACTATATGGTCTCTCTTTTGACAGCATACCAGTTTTAGTAAATTTCAATTCATACAAATAAATTAGTATCACTACAAGTCTGTCCTGTTTTAAACAGATTGGCATTGCCTTTAAAATGATAATAGATGTAAAAGCTGAAGATGAATTTGTACCTTTATTTTGACAAATTCTACTATACTTAATTTCTCTCTTACATTAACAAACTCATTCCAAAAAAACTATACAATAATAACAACTATAATTTAGTCATTTTGATAATGATACCAATGTATTCTTCTATCATAACAGGGATTAAACGATTCCAAGCTATACACACCAACGCTAAGCAATTATGGGGTATGTGTTTCTTGCATGTAATAGTATTTTTCATTTTAATTTATGTAGCTCATTATTACACTTATTAAAAATGAGAGCAGAAGTGTGTTTCCTATACAGTTCCCTCCACTAATACTGGCACCCTTGGTAAATATGAGTAAAGAAAGCTGTGCAAAATTGTCTTTGTTGTTTAACCTTTTGATCTTTTGTTACAAAAATCCATCTATATTTAACAAAGATTTTTTTTTTATAAACCTGTGTTGTCTTTGTAATTGTTTGATATCCATGAGAGCAGAGTATTTTGTGAATTTTTTGAACAAAAGATCAAAAGGGTTACACAATAAAGACAATTTTTCACAGCCTTCTTTGCTCATATTTACCAAGGGTGCCAATATTAGTGGGGGGCTCTGTACATGTTTATACATAATTAGTCTGTTAAATCTTCAAGACTACACTAACTGACATGTCAGTATTTCTGAGGACACACATGTACAGTAGTTATAATTTTCTGGTAACAATTTCATCAGCACATAAAACATATCCCCCCTTACAGATGTGTTTGCATGCATATTTAAGCATACAGGCAAGACAATTACATACAGTAAAAACAGTTTTTATTCACAACATTCACAAAACATGGTATTTTTTCTTTATGTATTTATTTTAAGCACATAAAGTTATAAAATATTCTGGTGTTTTTGCCTGTGTTTACCATAGAGGCTTCAAGATGTTGTCTTCTCGCTCCAGCAGAACTGTTCCAGATCCACACTGAGGTGCTTTGAAATGGAGATGATTGTTCTTGTTGGAGAGACTGGGCAAATTTCGACTTTACCCAAAAGGCTCAACAGTCTTAGTCGACAGCTTAGTGTGAGTATGGTGTTTCCTTGTTAACAGATAAGAATTTGCTTATGTTCATACTGTTAAAGGACCAAAATTTAATGCTGTATGTTGTGGAAGAACATTTGAAGATATATTTGTGACGTTTGATACTTTGGGGTCTGTGTTTATATTCAACATTCACTCGAATGAACATAATGAATATTATTATGCAATAATATTGTTATAATGATTGGGTAGTAGTGTGTTATAAATATATTAGCAAAACAAAGTTTAAAAAAACTATTATTCATTTTCTCTTCTTGATCCTGAACAATGTTTTTTGCAACAGTAA